>NC_068307.1:1442500-1482500 GCF_025860055.1 Xyrauchen texanus | reverse complement strand
CATTGCAACATGACAAATAACTAAAAGTGACAACAACCTGCATTTAACATGTCCCTATAGCTGATTTACTAGCACCGCAGCTGATGGAAAGCCTGTTCATTTTTTATCCCATGATGATGGTTATCAGATCGAACAGCTGTGATGTTTCTTATGTTAATGGAAAGAACAAGTAATTCTCGAAAGAATCTGAACCATAGCCGAGAGATGAAACACTGCATATGTTACAGAGCAACGTAGTGTGACCGAGAGGAGAGCTCTTACAATGCAGAGACGAGAATTTAATCCCCACCTTTAGAAAGAACATCATCTCATTTAAGTGTGTGTATCCTGAACTGAAGCTCAGCTAAATACAAACGCAGGGCATTTCATCTGTGCCAAACATAAGCTGCTTGTCCACCATCGGCCTAATGGTTCTCGTTAAGAATCTGTTTAGTGCTGGGTGAAAATGTCGATTCCCAAGTCAGTCTTTTAATATGTTGAAGCACAGAGATCCTTTTATAATGTCTCTTTTAAATATCCTTTCGGTTCATTACAGTCAGTTGTTGATCAAAACAACAGAAAAGCAACATTGAAATAACAAATAAACCATTTCACTCCACTCTCATTAACATGTGCTCAAACAAATCAAAATGTGGAACTGCCAGTTTTCTTAAAGAGACAGTAACAGTTTAGCATTTGTTGTACATAACAGTGTAAAAACAGTACAATTGTATATGTAAAGAATACAAATGAAGGCCTAACAATAAATATATATATATATATATTACTACGTTTATTGTTTATACAATGTCATTTTCTGTCCACTCAAATGACCAAAATGATGCAAAACATTTAATAAAATAACATTTGTCAAATTAAAATTTCCCAACTTAAAAGCTCCCTTGCCCTGTATAATTAACACCATTAGTCTGTTCTAATTGCACATTACTGGGGCGGCTGTGGCTGCTAATCGCAGGTTCGATTCCCGGTTCGATTCCCGGCCCACATGCCAAAGTGTCCTTGGGTAAGACACTGAACACCAAGTTGCTCCCAATCGCACGCCAGCGCCTTGCATGCAGCTCTGCCACCATTGGTGTATGAGTGTGTGTGTGTGTGTGTGAATGGGTTAATGTGATACAGTGTAAAGCGCTTGGGTAACCTCTAAGGTTAAAAAAGGCCCTACATAAATGCAGACCATTTACCATTTCATGGCTCATTTGGTCAGGTTTGGTTTGTATTGTTGTTAATGAATAAACCTCATAAATTATATTTATATACAAATGGGGTCTCTATATTTTGCTATATAAATTATATTTATCCTTTGGTACAAATCTTTGTTTTTTGTGTCGATGAAGGGGTGCTTGAGTCTTGTTGGGGTACTTTTGGCATTAAAATGTTGGGAAACACTGCCTTAGAGGACAAGGGGGTTTTCTTGTATTTTGCTGAAATTGTTTTGCCCTCGCAATAAATTAACAACAGTTTTACTTTAGTAATAGTGTAGCGGTAATGAATGTCATGACCATAGTTACTTAATTATGGATACTACAAAATTACTTCAGTAAAACTTTCATTTGTAAGTCGCTTTGGGTAAAAATGCCGCTAAATTAAAGCTACACTATGTAACTTTAAGCGACCCAGAGATGGCTTTTTTTCTTACCCAACAGGTTAGATATTGTGTTGATAAGGTGTATGTATAGTTAACTCACGTCTGTGCTTGTGTGTAGAGAAATACAATAATTATACTGCAGAACTTTTCATTATAATGGCAATGATTTATATAAATACATCCTTTAGTTCTAGGCTTTCCAAGCACATGTGAGTCTTGAAATTATGTTGACCACTGGTTGGTAACAATGACTATAAATTAGTTTATAAAAGCAGTTATAAAAACTTTACAACCTTATCAGACTAGCAATCGTTATGTCTAATGTTAACTTGACTTTATTTCGAAGCATCAATGTTTCTAATAAGTCAAAACAACAGCATAAGATAAGGCACTTATCTGCTCAGATGACGTGTTTTCGGATATCCATCTTTCCCTTTCTTTTGTTATTTATTTGTCCATTCGCTCTGTTAAGATGTCCTGTATCCATGTGCACACCAGTGCCTCAAAACACATTCATCCATGCAGAGGAGCAGAACCGAAGCACAACCAAAACAATGTTCTTCTGCAAGACGCACGCAGTTTTATTTTTTAACCGCAAGAAGACCAAAAAAAATTATATGGGGCGGCTCAGGTGGTAGAGCGTATCCGCCACTAATCATAGGGTTGGCAGTTCGATTCCCGGCCCACACGACTCCACATGCCGAAGTGTCCTTGGGTAAGACACTGAACCCCAAGTTGCTCCCAATGGCAGGCTAGCACCTTGCATGGCAGCTCTGCCATCATTGGTATAGCGCTTTGAAAACACGCTAAGGCTAAAAAAAAGTGCTATAAGTGCAGACTATATGATTACTACGCAATAATACTGTAGGATACATATGCACTATTATTAGGCAAGTGAGTATTCTGATATTATCATTATTACCATTTTCCAACTCCAAAACATATAAACTTGAATGCTAATTGGATTCAATCATTTTCAGGTGGTGTGTATTTGTGTAATGAGGGAGGGTGTGGCCAAAGTGACTAATACCTTATATCAACAATGTGTGTAATTATTAGGCAGCTTCATTACCTCAGGTAAAAAAGAGATTTAGCTGACACTGAAAAGTCAAATATAGCTAAATGCCTTTCAGATGGATGCAACACTCATGAAATAGCTAAACTATTGAGGCGTGACCACCGGGACAATCAAACGTTTTGTTGCGAATAGTCAACTGGGACGCCAAAAACGCATGGAGAAGAAAAGCCACAGATTCACTGCAAAAGACTTCAGAAGAGTGCAACGTGAAGCTACCAGGAACCCATTATCCTCCAATGCCACCATATTCCAGAACTGCGACCTACCTGGAGTGTCCAGAAGTACAAGGTACCATGTGCTCCGAGACATGGACAAGGTCAAGAAGGCTAAAACATGACCACCACTGTATATATTCACAAGTTGAAGCATCAATTTTTTAAAGGTTTTATGGACGGATGAAATGAGAGTGACTCTTGATGGGCCAGATGGACGGGCCCGTGTCTGGATCACTAATGGGCACAGGGCACCACTTCGAGTCAGGCGCCAGCAAGGTGGCGGAAGGGTACTGGTATGGGCTGCTATCATTAAGGATGAGGTAGTTGGATCTTTTCGAGTTGAAGATGGACTGAATCTCAACTCTCAAACCTACTGCCAGTTTCTGGAAGGTACTTTCTTCAAGCAGTGGTACAGGAAGAAGTCCTCAGCATTCAAGACGGCCATGATTTCTATGCAGGACAATGCTCCATCACATGCATCTAAGTACTCCACTGCTTGGCTAGCCAGCAAGGGCATCAAAGATGCCCAAATAATGACTTGGCCTCCTTCCTCACCTGACTACAATCCTACTGAGAACGTGTGCGCCCTTCTCAAACAGTGAAGGCAGGCAATACACCTTTTTGAACAGTGTTTGGGAGGCTGTGGTTGCTGCTTCAGTGAAAGTTGATCATGAACAGATCAAGAGACTGACAGACTCCATGGATGGATGGCTCAGGGCCGTTATTGAAAAGAAGGGTGGCTATTTCGGTCACTGAGTATTTTCGAAAGGCCCAAAATGTTATTCAATGGTCATTTTGTGTTACGTACTTGTTGCACTTACTCTAAAAATGGAGAAAAAACAATTGAGCTGGGAGAAATAATTTTTGTAATGTAGTTGCCTAATAATTGTGCATGCTTATATATTCCCCTGAGAAAGACAAAACTCACTTTTCCTTTGGTAAACATTCAGTTTTGAGGTTCAATAACATTTTGGATTGACTGTTGAGGAATACAATTAGCCTAATAATTGGGCATGCAGTGTAGTAACAATGACTGTAGTAACAATGGTTAATTTTGTGGTTACAAATACATGGTAAAACTATGGTTAATTACCATAAGGGATGACCATGATTTTACAATAGTAACCATAGTTGAACTATTGTATTTGTAGTAAAACCATAGCAACCAAAAAAGAAAATATTACTATTAAAGTTTTCATTTTCCTGCATTATTATTATGGTTGTATTACCAATACTATATAGAACTATATGGTAAATATATAGTAAAACCATGGTAAATGATGTTGTTACTATGGTTTTACTACCATAAAATACAAAACTATGGCTACTATGAGTGGTGGTGGCGTAGTGGGCTAAAGCACATAACTGGTAATCAGAAGGTTGCTGGTTCGATCCCCACAGTCACCACCATTGTGTCCTTGAGTAAGGCACTTAACTCTAGGTTGCTCCGGGGGGATTGTCCCTATAATAAGTGCTCTGTAAGTCGCTTTGGATAAAAGTGTGGAGTGGTGGTGGCGTACTGGGTTAAAGCACATAACTGGTCATCAGAAGGTTGCTGGTTCGATCCCCACAGTCACCACCATTGTGTCCTTGAGTAAGACACTTAACTCCAGGTTGCACCGGGGGGATTGTCCCTGTTATAAGGGCTCTGTCGCTTTGGATAAAAGCATCTGCCAAAAACATAAATGTACTATAATGTGTGATATCATTTATAATGTACTGTAAAATACAGTATGTATTAAATTAGAAATATGTATAAGGGAATTAAAGCTGGAATACATAATTTAAGCAAACAAAAAGTATATAAATCATAACAAGAGGGGGAAAAAGCATCACTTTTTCAAGGGTCACTTTTACCTCTTTGGAGGCGAGTTCTTCAGGTGCGGCTCTTCTTTCATAAAGTGTGCTTATGAGAGTCAAGGTGATGGTGACCCGCGCCACGCTGCTAATAAGCACCTCAAAACCCTGAAGCGGTCAAAGTGTGTTTCTACTGGACTCAAAACACCCACCATGACCCTCGATATGAAGGAAATCCGTCATTCCATCAATCTTATTCTTTATTCACACTCAACAGAGTCTCAGATGTTTTGAAGAGTTTCTTAAATTGGAAGATGTTTGGCGACGGTAATATTAAGGAGATATCATCTAAGATTTATCCATGTCTTCAGTTGGGGGAAAAAAACAAATGATTCCCAGGATTTCCAGAGAGCTGGAGACATTTTAACACGACCACCACAACGTTCCTCTGTCGACAAATGCAGGACTCGTCAAGTGTTTCTGTCAGTGAATTAAAAATTTTAAATTTTAATATTTCTGTAATTATTTTGGATACATATACGCAAAGAGGCGTATAATCAGCAGGCGCTTTATGAAAGCACAATCAATCCAATTATGCTTTAAAGAAACTGATCTTAAGAGCAGGACACTCTCTTAAAAAGTTAAGAGGATTATATAGACTGACACGTATGTCCCTCCATAATGAATGCTCCACTAATGGTTGAAATGACTTTATTCACAGCAGATCATCTTCCATTGATTTTGCCTCCTACATTGTAAATACACCTAAAGTTGGGGAGGTGGGGAAGGTAAAATGATGAACTCTACCATGATTAATCTTAGGCAAACGTGCATGTCATCATTTTCCAAAGTATCCGTCATGGAGAGCATTTTCATTTAGTGGAGATAAATGCCATTCAAATGTTGATGAGGGGTGTAAACATCTAAATCAATGCATTTTCCAACATAAACAGATTCATGTGGATGTGGATTCAGTGTTTCTAAGGCAGCATTAGCAATAATAGCACTTGTTAATAATATTCTGATTAGGGTTTGCTCTAAATCCCTAACCTACAAAACTTTGATTAACCGTTCTCACCTCAGTTTAGACGATGTAGTCACAGGCTCGGCAATCTTTGGATTTATTGCATGAATTTAACCACACTGTGTTTCATTATACATGCATTTGGATATTTTATATATCGACCCAACCCCACTCCTAAACCTAACCACTATAAACAATATAAAACATGTAACAGGCAGGTTAATGCTGACACAATTATTGTTTTTACATTTCACTCCAATATAGATATATTGGAACACATAAACCCGCCCATAGACCAGTGTTTCCCAACCAAATTATAATAATAAAACTAATAATAATGGCAGGGATCCAAACTCTTCACCTTTCGGAGAAATACACTGTTTTAAAACCATAATGTGTCACCTTTGTGACTGTGAAGAGCAATGATTGATGTACAGAAGTGAGTGATATTTATATGTGTAAAGGGTCATCACATGACTCGTGTCAGTGCAGCAGAATACATTGAAGTCTATGAAGTGAGTGATATTTATACGTGTAAAGGGTCATCACATGACTCGTGTCAGTGCAGCAGAATACATTGAAGTCTATGAAGTGAGTGATATTTATATGTGTAAAGGGTCATCACATGACTCGTGTCAGTGCAGCAGAACACATTGAAGTCTATGAAGCGAGTGATATTTATACGGGTAAAGGGTCATCACATGACTCGTGTCAGTGCAGCAGAATACATTGAAGTCTGTGAAGTGAGTGATATTTATACGTGTAAAGGGTCATCACATGACTTGTGTCAGCGCTGCAGAATACATTGAAGTCTATGAAGTGAGTGATATTTATACGTGTAAAGGGTCATCACATGACTCACGTCAGCGCTGCAGAATACATTGAAGTCTATGAAGCGAGTGATATTTATACGAGTAAAGGGTCATCACATGACTCACGTCAGCGCTGCAGAATACATTGAAGTCTATGAAGCGAGTGATATTTATACGAGTAAAGGGTCATCACATGACTCGTGTCAGCGCTGCAGAATACATTGAAGTCTATGAAGTGAGTGATATTTATACGTTTAAAGGGTCATCACATGACTCACGTCAGCGCTGCAGAATACATTGAAGTCTATGAAGTGAGGTCACACCAAAGTGTTTTTCACACACACGTTTCTGCTTCACCAATAATATCTTTGAGAGTAACTAAGCAACAATATATATTTAAAAACTGTCCAAATTTGTGAAGACAAATTGAATGTCTCATAATTTCTTTTAATTAAATATTACCTTATCGTTTAGGAATATTGGAGACTCCAGTTATTGAACTCATTTAAATTCACCAAGAAAACTTTTCTAAACATAAACGAGTCCTTTTATTACTTTCTGCAATCAAAGCAACTGCAAGCTGTTATTCTCCCGCTGGCCCACTCGGTTCTCCCAATGGCCAGTCCGCCCCTGAACGGCCCCAAAGTGCATCGACTCACCAGGAAAATGGCCTGTATGCCAGAATACCAGTATAGCCCTGCTTGTAATGTTTAAAGAGCAACATGCAGGTTGAATTTATAACTGAATTAATACTTTATATTGTCTGCAGAGGTCTTTTAAAAACACATATGTAGAAATTACTAATGAAATCTCATTTGATGTAGAGATTTTGATGAAAATGGAATACGCCTTTCCCGCTATAGCAACGCGTCATATGACGTAGGGCGAGGCAAACAAAAGAGCTCGCGGTCAGCTCTCTCATTGTTGGGTGTTGATGTAGTTAGAGCAGTAGTGAGAGACAGAAAGTTTTAGATCGAGTTTTAGAGAAGTGTTTGTGCTGGTTGCACGAATTCCAGCCTGTCAGGACATCGTGTCCATCATTTTCCTTCTAGGAAAAACAAGGCTTTTCGGACTTGGGTGCGTTTTGTGCAGGTGAAGAGAGCAGACTTCACTGCTGCGTCTGTTACCACACACTCGGTCGTTTGTGGCGCACATTTCACTCCGGAGAATTATCGACCTGGAGATTTGTTGGAGTCTCGGATGGGATTTCGGAGTAAGGACCACGTGAGGCTGATTACTAATGCTGTTCCCTCGGTGCACTCGATGGAATCAAGTCCACCGTCTAAGTTTACACCGGATTTTGGCGCTGGCGGGACTGGAGGACCAAGTGCTAACGTTAGCAGACATTCTGTGCAACTAAACGAGCACTTAGCAGAGTAAGTCTTACTTTTAATTATTTTAACTCTTAATTTGTGTAATTTCGTAATAATAATAGTATAATATTTTTATATAATATATTTTTATAATATTAAATATTTAATATTTATTTAGTATAATAATACAGAGAGAGGGAGAGACTGGGCTTTAGGACAGGTTGTCGTGAACGTAATTGTCTGCCTTCTGAAATGAATTTAGTAGTTTGCACAATGCCATCATAGGCATGTTCGTCCACACCGGAGAACTCGGTTTCTTCATTCAGCATCCATTGTAACCTGAGCTTGAGCTTGACCAGACTCCTCAGCCCATCGTCACTTCGGTTAGTGCTTTATAGACGCGGAAGATATTTTATCACAATTTATCTCAAAATATCGTTAATGGCTAAATATATATTACTCCAGTTCAGAAAATCTAGTTGTTATGCTATATAGGGGTGTCCAACCTGCATGTTGCTCTTTAATAGCCGGTCTCTCACACAACTCACTTGAAATTTGTGTTTCAGGTCCATTTTCCTGATTTGTGAAACATTCTCATCGGTTTAGGCACTAAAATACGGATTTCATATGGAACGCAACTTTGTTACCTCAAATACGCAACGTTTCCATATCATACTGTACGGTTGGCGACCCATTCTGCAAATGGCATCCAGTTATCATCTCAAAAATATGGTTAATTTGCATTCTGTATCCAATTGTGCCATTCTGTTTAGTAGCTACAATGGCACAGCTATGGGCTTTTGTGTCTGGGAGGTTCTTGTTGGAAATGAGATGTTGTAGTTGACTGCAAACTGACTCATGAATTTCTATAAATAGAAACATCAGCGTCCAGCTCCACATCTAATTTCAAGAAGACAAGGTAGTGCTAAGACAGCTAAGTTCATGAAATTTGCTGACAAATAGCTAGCTGGCTGTTAATACTCACTTAGATATTAAAAGTGGAGATGAAGCAGTTCAGATAACATCATAATGAAATGTGACACAATATTCTTCCAATTGTGCTTTGCCTTTATAAATATGCATTCTAAAAGTATTCTTATATTCTGAAAATGTTACTTTTTTATATGATGTAACGGAATACATTACTGACTACATTTGAAAGAATGTATTTAGTTTTCAGCACAGAATACACTTCTTCAAATATAATTGATTTTAAGTATGAAGATTGTCCATGCATATATTTAACCATGTACTGACATTCTGAGTAGCGGCCTACCGATATTTTGGATTTTGCCGATACCGATAGTTTTTAAAAATAGATTAATAGAATGTCCAAAACATTTATGTGTTTTATTCTTTCTATACTATGGAGGGCAAAGACAAACAGTCAAATTGAATAAAATCCAAGATGCAGTTTTGTTTGTTTTTTCAACCAAAATCCCCAAAATATCCAGAAGAAATTATTTGGTGCATAATGCATGACTTTTAAGTATAAACAAGCCTCGATCTCATAGGTGACTCTCATTTTGAAATGAAGGAATGATGAAAAAACTGTCACCAAATATCGATATAGATTTTGCCAATAACCGATAGTTCCAAATAGCAACTATCGGCACCGATTAATCAATAAACCGATATATCGGTCTACCTCTAATACTGAGTGTAATGACAATGGCAAAGTAGCTCTGATGCAGTATTCCACACAACCAAAGGCTAAAACCTAAACTCACTTTTGTCTTTATCATTATTCTTTATTTACATTTACATTTATGCATTTGGCAGACGCTTTTATCCAAAGCGACTTACAGTGCACTTATTACAGGGACAATCCCCCCGGAGCAACCTGGAGTTAAGTGTCTTACTCAAGGACACAATGGTGGTGACTGTGGGGATCCAACCAGCAACCTCCTGATTACCAGTTTACCAGTTATGTGCACTTATTACAGGCACAATCCCCCCGGAGCAACCTGGAGTTAAGTGCCTTGCTCAAGGACACAATGGTGGTGGCTGTGGGGATCCAACCAGCAACCTCCTGATTACCAGTTTACCAGTTATGTGCACTTATTACAGGGACAATCCCCCCGGAGCAACCTGGAGTTAAGTGTCTTGCTCAAGGACACAATGGTGGTGGCTGTGGGGATCCAACCAGCAACCTCCTGATTACCTGTTTACCAGCTATGTGCACTTATTACAGGGACAATCCCCCCGGAGCAACCTGGAGTTAAGTGTCTTACTCAAGGACACAATGGTGGTGGCTGTGGGGATCAAACCAGCAACCTTCTGAGTACCAGTTATGTGCTTTAGCCCACTACGCCACCACCACTCCACTTTATCTGCATGCACACACTTATATACAATTCAGAAAATGCCAATCGAATTAATCTCCTCACCACCTTGTCAACAGGGAGACCTAAAATCTTAGTACAAGTTTTAATCGAATAAGCATCACTATTTTTAATGCGAACCCCCCAAATTAGACTCAAATTAGACACATGACACATCGGCCTGTTTTTATTGGACGACTGCAGTGTTGTTTGACAGGGGAGAAATACGACATGGTCCAAGGTGAAGTCTGAAGTCTCTAAGGCAATAAGCTCATGTTCTACTCCATTATTATAGACTAGTTCACAATACTCAAACTAATGATTCATTATTTGTATAATGTGTTTGGTGCTGGGTGCTCTTGCTACTTAATTAAAGAGCATTCATAAAGTCACGCTTCCAATTCATTCACACCTCGTATTTGCTTTTGTTTTTCGCTTTCATTTATTTTTCACACCTAGAGGTAAATAGATTTGAAAGGTGTTTCTCGTCCGCCTTCTATTCACTCTCATCCATGCCGGCATCCCTCCTCTTACCTCCAGACCTCTCCGCCCCACCAGACGCCACTAAAATCTGCCGTTTTAGCTCTGCGCCTGCCAATTTTAGCAGAGAATCGGCAGCACAATGATAACTTGATTTAGCCCTCAAATATCCTCCCAGTAGATTGTTTCGGCCACTCTGGAGAGATGAGAGTTGTGTCAACTGAGCCGTTCAGTATCTGCCCTGTGAGGCGAGCTGAGAACCTGGCTATTAACCCCCTCTCTCGCTGTGAAATGGTTTTGAACCTGCCTCTCTGAGGTGAGGCGGGAATGCTGGATAGAAGCGTCGCATATCCCTCTCAGCGGCAGAAAGAGACACTAAAGTGAGCACAAGCTGTTTAAAGAGCAAGCGAGAGGGGCATTCTCTGAAGACCCAAAAAATCTGTGCTTTGAAAGTGCTGCTTAACACCCCCACCACTGTACTGTACATCTCCAGCAGACTGACAAGACAACACATGGAAACACATTAAAAGCACGGGGGACGTCAAATTACCCCTTCGGGATGAGGAGAACTGTCTGGCGGCTGCTGTTTTAATGGTGAACTAAGTGTCTTTACAGCACAAAAATGCTTTTATATACTAACAATGAAGCTACCTTGAGAAAATGGTTGGGACATCCTGTTATCCCCCTAAAGAGTGAGCATGTACAGTTGTTACTTTAAGGAGATACTTCTATTTGATCTGATCCTAATATTACACGGATGTGGTTAGTAAGTGTTTTTAATCACACTAAAATCATGTTAACACATATTGTTTACGTCCTGTGGCTATACATTTGAAAGTGAGCATTTTAATGTTAACAGATTGACCCCGTTGTAAGTGCCTCACTGTGAAATAAAGAAAAGGGTAATCAACATTATGCCACAAATGCTGATGATTGGGATTAACTTGTATTGAACCCGGAATATTCCTTGAATGTAAAGAGACCTCTATAATACTACTGCTCATATAGCAGCATTATTCACAGAATGTTGCCCCATTTTTTTCCCAATTTGGCATGCCCAATTCCCAATATGCTTTTATGTCCTCATGGTGGCATAGTGATTCGCCTCAATCCGGGTGGCGGAGGACGAATCCCTTGGCATCGCGCCATCCACCGCGGAATCCACACTTAACTCACCACGCGCCCCACCGAGAGTGAGAACCACATTATAGCGACCACGAGGAGGTTACCCCCCATGTGACTCCACCCTCCCTAACAACCGGGCCAATTTGGTTGCTTAGGAGACCTGGCTGGAGTCACTCAGCACGACCTGGGATTCGAACTAGTGAACTCCAGGGGTGGTAGACAGCCTCTTTACCACTGAGCTGCCACTGAGTTTTTTTCCAGCAGGGGGCGCTTGACGCTCTGAAAACCGAATCCTCCATGCAATTAACGGTGGTTTCACATATAGTATATTTTAAATTAACCAAACCCAGTTTGGTCAAAGTGAACCAGAAAGGGAACTAGCCGCAAATGACCGCAGTGCTTTTGGTGTTGCCCCCAGGGGGCATCCTTACCAGATGCCCAAACCACCTCAACTGACTCCTTTCGACGCAAAGGAGCAGCAGCTCTACTCCGAGCTCCTCACGGATGACTGAGCTCCTCACCCTATCTCTAAGGGAGAAGCCCGCCACCCTTCTGAGGAAACCCATTTCGGCCGCTTGTACTCGTGACCTAGTTCTTTCGGTCATGACCCAGCCTTCATGACCATAGGTGAGGGTAGGAACAAAAATTGACCAGTAGATCGAGAGCTTTGCCTTTCGGCTCAGCTCTCTTTTCGTGACAACGGTGCGATAGAGCGAGTGCAATACCGCCCCCGCTGCCCCGATTCTCCGGCCAACCTCCCGCTCCATTGTCCCCTCACTCGTGAACAAGACCCCGAGGTACTTGAACTCCTTCACTTGGGGCAATACCTCCTTCCCTACCCAGAGTACGCAAAAAAACGATTTAAGTGACACTATAAAAATCCTGATTTGACCGTATGCCCATCAGAGCACTTTAAAGACGTTCTGCTCCATAACATAAGCTTGTATTAAACGGAGAAAGTCATTTTATTTCTGATGAGTACAACCATAGATAAGAAAGCATTTTTACAGTTTACAATAGTTAGTCCTGTATATACAGTCGGGTTGTAACGGATCTTTGTATAAAAAAAAACGTTCGCATTGGTAAGCATTGGCACCATGATTCACCTCAAGTTTAATGACGCATCTGGAGCACAAGGACTGGTGAAGAAAATAAAGCATCAAAAAGGCACAGTTACAACCACCGCTAATGCCCCTGAATGGCTCTGTAGATGAAAGACGCTCTACCTGTGTTTCACGTGGGTCAACTTGATGACATCACAGTTCTGCACGCGTTGTGAGGCAATCGGAGAAAGCGAGCCACTAATAGAGAAGCCCACTGCGAGGGTTTAAAACAGGCAAACAGTGATTTATAACAGTGATACTATAGTTTCCATATTGTTACCATGATTTTACTGTATATTGTAACCATGACAGTAACCAGCAAAAACCGAACCGTACCCAAACTGTTATCCTTAAACCGTGATACAAACAGAACCGTGAGAAACTCGAACCGTTACACCACAAATATACAGTAAATCCTGCTTGTTTCAAAATTCCTATGACTTACAATAACAATTTAACAATCTACAAATGACCCAGACAGCACACATACGTCTCAGAGATGTCTGCTTTAGATCTTTCCATCTGGAAAGCATCATAATGTAATTAACATCTAGTTAACATCATAATCTAATTAACATTCTATACCATAAATGTCTCAAAGACATCAGCTGAATAACTTATTGACATCCGAGAGGAAATGTATAATAGACGTATTACAGATGAGCAAACAATGTAAGTGTGCTATCACGGGGAATATATTTTGGGAAAACACATTAAAGAGTAGAAATACCATTAATACCATTTTAATATTATATAATGAACTGTTTCCACACAAAAGCAGTTTATTCTGCACCTTGAATCAGAGCCATGCTAAAAACCACTCATAACACCCTAGCAACCACATAGCAATGACCTAGCAACCACCAAAAACACTAGCATCATAGCAGATTTGCAGAAGCAAACACCATACTGTACCTTTAAAAACTATTTTCATTGTTGTAAATCAATGCAATCTGGTTTATTAATTCATATTATATATATATATATATATGATAAATATTAGCGTAAAAAGCTACTTTCTTAGACATGAAGGCAGTTTAGATTAGAGGTCGACCGATAGTGGATTTTGCGGATACCGAAAACTATGGTGGTGGTTAAAGGCAGATAACAATTAATCAGCCGATTAACATATTTAAAGAATGACAAAAACATTTTTTATTCATTACAACTCCAAAATGAATAAAATCCTAGATGCATATTTTCCCCCAACCAAAATCCCAACATTAACCAGAAAAATTACAAAAGATTTGGTGCATAACACAGGGATTTTTTTTCTCCCCAATCTGGAACGCCCAATTTCCAATGCGCTCCAAGTCCTCGTGGTGGCGTAGTGACTCGCCTCAGTCCGGGTGGCGGAGGACGAATCTCAGTTGCCTCCGCGTCTGAGACCGTCAATCCGCGCATCTGATCACATGACTTGTTGAGCACACACACAACTCACCAAACGCCCCACCGAGAGCGAGAACCGCATTATAGCGTCCACAAGGAGGTTACCCCATGTGACAAATAACCGATAGTTCCAAAAAGCAACAATCTGCACCAATTAATCGGTATAACCGATTAATTAACCGGTCTACCTCTAGTTTAGATGTTGTCACATGAAGTACCCTTTTTAGGTAAACTAATAAAACATGTATTGTAATGTGTGTGTGTCTGCTAACTCTCTTATGAAATAAACCGGTCCTTTGGAGGCACACAAGAGCCAAACAACTCTCAACCACCAATAGAGACACACAGAACATGTGGTGACCTCTTGCTAAGTGCTGTTTTGAATAATTAGCCAAATGAAAAGTTTTGGCACTGGCGTCTGTTCACAGCAAACCTCGAAAGTGTAAACAGTTTGTGACAGTTTGTCACATTCTCTGCATGTTTGACGCCCAGTGCATCTGCATTGTGTAGTAAATTGCCACTGGCAGCCCGATGTAAAATCACAGCGCTGAATCACTGCTGCATCATTCAGACAGCAGGAAAATACATTTACACCAACTGATATCAGGCCTGTCATTCTTGTTTAATATTCTAAATTATTCAGCGATTGGTCACTGGTGCAATGTATTGAGATCACTGCAGATTGAGGTCCAAATTTAATGAGCCGATGGGACGTTTCGCAAGATAATCAGATACACTTCCAGACCACTAATTAAGGAGAAAAACTATTAACACCCTTCTCCTGTAGGACAGCACAATTCAGGAGTTCGGTTTTTTACAGCATTATTAATTACACAGACTCAAAGCATCATCTGCCTTTTTTTATGTCAAGCGAAGCCAGACTAGGGAAATAATTGTTTTGATCTGCACGACTGCATTCATACATCAACCGAGGAGCACACACACACACACACACACACACACACACACACACACACACACACACACATCTATTTGTCCCTCAAATTAACAAGGAAACAAAGAGGGGGGAGAGGAAGGTCTGGTAAAGAACAATGAAAAGATGCCGAGATGAAAGCGATAATAGAGATGTGATGGAGTACAGAAGTACAAATACAGGGCAGAGACAAAGTGCGAAGAGAAGTAAATAAGTTTAAAAAAATCGGATAAAACAATAACTTCAGTAAATTTCTCTTTGTGTCAGTTCATAGCAACCACATTTGTCAAGCAAGTCAAGATGTTCCCGTGGACTCTTTGATTCTGTGCCATGAATAATCTTACTAGAAAACAATATTAGAAATAAATTAGCATAATATATGTAAGAAAAATACAAATAAAATTTCATACTGCACCACCAGTGTTGTGCTAGTTACTAAGAAATAGTAACTAGTTACAGTTACTAGTTACTTCATTAAAAAAGTAACTCAATTACTTTGTTGATTACTTACACCAAAAAGTAATGCATTACTGTTAAAAGTAACTTTTTAGTTACTTTTTAAAGAACGTTCATTAATGTTCCTATTAATGCCCTTTTATGCGTTATGGTCTTACTCTATACAAACACAAAACTGACTTAAACAGAAAGTAATTTGTAAACACTATTTTATTTCAGTCAGACCAGCACAAACTGAATATATCACAAGGATTTCTGAAATAAATAACAAAACAAGCTGAATAATATGTTCAGAATCAAAAACTAAAGTGGCTTCTGCATCATAATAGCTGTTGTTTTGAGCCCTTAAAAATGTTCCTTTCACAGCTTAAGTATGAAAACTATTAACAATGTACAACATAACAAAACATTTTGAAATAAATAAATGAAAGCAATCTGAATTATTCAGAATCAATTTCGAGAAACTCAGCACCAAAAAACTGCTATTATTGACAAACATAAATGATATGCATTAAAAAAAACAAAAAATATAAATGCTGTTTAAATATTAAATCTATGAGCAATTTCCAATCCAACCACAAATTAAGAGTTGCATGTCACCAACTTATGTAAAGTAAGCTGTCTGTATTCAAAGTGCAAAATCGGCTGTTGTATATGTCCATAAAAATGTAAAAACAAACAAACAAACAGCATTTTTCCTAGCAATACAACGTAATGCATTTTATAATGCATAAAATTAGTGTTCTAAGAGATAACAGAAATGGCTGTGGCTACTAAACTAACCACTATTTTAAACAAACAAATCTAGTCGCTGTTGTTTGGCTGGAGGGGCTTGACTCACTTCGAGTGTGTCCACTGACACCGGGTTAGCTTCTAGCTTTGTCGAGGCATGTCGTTTCTGGAGGTGCTTCGACAGATTGGAGTTGCTATTTTTAGCAGTAGATAGGACATTCGAACCAGAAAGACACAGCTTACATTTCACTAAAAGATTTTTGTCTTTATGTTCAACTAAAGTGAAATAATGAGCATATTTCCACTTTGAAAAACTCGTCTTGCTCTCGCTTTGACTCGCCATGACTGTCGCGCATACTTGAATAAACGGAAACACGCCCACAGTGCGTCTGCGTGTTTACAGTGGTTGGCATCCGCCAATCCTTCAATGAGTCGCTGCTGTAAACAGCTTAGGCTGTAGGCTACACTTCAGCCAAAATTAACGTAACGGACAACGCACCATATGGTAACGGTAACAGAGTTAATTTATTTAAAAAGTAATGCGTTACAGTATTAGTTACTGTCAAAAGTAACTGCGTTACAGTAACGCGTTACTGCCCAACACTGTGCACCACTCACGCCAACATATAATTTTCAAGAATTTCAGCTTTTAAATTGAACCTTGTGCAACGTTGTTTTTTGGTTTCACTGTACACAATGCATCATTTGTATTCATTTAAACCGTCTGAATACTGTTCACAAGACTCTAGACTGTCATTTAAGGGTTAAACTTCTGCCGCACCGAGTCATGTGACACAACAGCATGCTGCCGATTTCTGTGAAGTGCTGCAACAGGTGCAGCTCCAACAAAAATGCCTCTGGTAAGAAAACTCTTTCGTTTTTTTCATTGCAAACTGTTTGGGTGGAAGGAGGAGAGTCTCTAGTTTCATTTGATATGCCGTTTTATAATATTCACACATTTTTCACGCATCAGCGCGCTGATAAATATGACGTCCACATATGTGGATATTGGGACGTTATTCCCTCAAAAGTTGAAAAAAATAAAATAAAAACATGTTTGTTATTTTGAATAAATTTCAATAACACATCTGTGGGTGAGACATCATTTCGCTTCATTGTAATGTACATTTTATTTAGTTATAACTGTACAATACGGTTAAATTCATTAACATTAATAAATGCATTTCTATATTTTTACTCCGTATTATCACATTGAGAATCAATGAGATCATCCAAAAGCTGAAAATGTGTCTTTCAGAGGCTTTATGTGGCGTTATGATGAAAATAAGGTGCATTTCAAACTGTTCTGAGACCAGTGCAGATAGACAGCACACTGGAGGTTAAGTCATGCACTAAATAGGGAGCAAGGCAGTATCCTATAGCTCTCCTATAACTGTTCTGAGACCAGTGCAGACAGACAGCACACTGGAGGTTAAGTCATGCACTAAATTGGGAGCAAGGCAGCATCCTATAGCTCTCCTATAACTGTTCTGAGACCAGTGCAGACAGACAGCACACTGGAGGTTAAGTCCTGCACTAAATAGGGAGCAAGGGAGCATCCTATAGCTCTGCTATAACTGTTCTGAGACCAGTGCAGACAGACAGCACACTGGAGGTTAAGTCATGCACTAAATAGGGAGCAAGGGAGCATCCTATAGCTCTCCTATAACTGTTCTGAGACCAGTGCAGACAGACAGCACACTGTAGGTTAAGTCATGCACTAAATAGGGAGCATCCTATAACTCTACTATAACTGTTCTGAGACAGTGCAGACAGACAGCACACTGGAGGTTAAGTCATGCACTAAATAGGGAGCAAGGGAGCATCCTATATCTCTCCTATAACTGTTCTGAGACCAGTGCAGACAGACGGCACACTGGAGGTTAAGTCATGCACTAAATAGGGAGCATCCTATAGCTCTCCTATAACTGTTCTGAGACCAGTGCAGACAGACAGCACACTGGAGGTTAAGTCATGCACTAAATAGGGAGCAAGGGAGCATCCTATAGCTCTCCTATAACTGTTCTGAGACCAGTGCAGACAGACAGCACACTGGAGGTTAAGTCATGCACTAAATAGGGAGCAAGGGAGCATCCTATAGCTCTCCTATAACTGTTCTGAGACCAGTGCAGACAGACAGCACACTGGAGGTTAAGTCATGCACTAAATAGGGAGCAAGGGAGCATCCTATAGCTCTCCTATAACTGTTCTGATACCAGTGCAGACAGACAGCACACTAGAGGTTAAGTATGTCACTAAATAGGGAGCAAGGGATCATCCTATATCTCTCTATGCAGTTAAGTGCATTCACTCCTAAAATCTGATCAAAAGTTCAGTTTCAGGCTGCAGATGATGTTTGGATCACTCAATGATCATCAGTTCATAGATTCACATTTATAATGGATCATTTTATTTGAACATGATTGACAGTGATTGGATGATGCTGGACATTACTTTAAATCAGAATTAATTATGCTAATGTAACATCTCAGAACATGAATAATCAACACTCCTGGAAACATCATAAACAATTTGAGGGAAAAAATAAATTCAATCTGACTT
This sequence comes from Xyrauchen texanus, assembly GCF_025860055.1. Classification (NCBI taxonomy): domain Eukaryota; kingdom Metazoa; phylum Chordata; class Actinopteri; order Cypriniformes; family Catostomidae; genus Xyrauchen; species Xyrauchen texanus. Next base: position 1,463,571 of record NC_068307.1, on the reverse strand, counting down.
CCTATAGCTTTGTATTATTTAAAAAGTCTCAGTCACTAGCAGTGTGTGTAAACAACCACCGTGTAATGATAAAAATCCACCCAGTCCTTTTTTTTTAATCCCTAATAATCATAAACACTGTCTCAGGACAAGCTGTTCGCAGATTGTGTACAAAGTGACATCACTTTGCACAAGCCCCGCCCACGACTGTTGACGGACACTGCTGACGGCCATGATTGTTTCTGTGTGTGTGTTTCGTTATAGCGCATAGCGAATGTTGTAACAGTATGTGTGTGTGTGTGTGTGTGTGTGTGTGTGTGTGTGTGTGTGTTGCTCATCCATCATTGCAAAACTGCTGAAAAAACTCTACAATAAATAAATAGATTTATCCAATAACCATTCGGAAACTTCCTGGTTCATTCTCAAAGTTGTTCGTTCTGACGGAGTCTCTCCCTCATCAGTGTCCGACTCCGGTTCAAACATATCGGGCTGAACACCTCTATATTCACTGTCAATCATATTGATTATGATGTCTAGTTATCCCAAGCGTAGATGCCAAAACTCCGCCCTATTGTGGATAGAGGGCGGGGAGCACCAGCTCATTTGCATTTAAAGAGACACACACAAAAACGGCTCGTTTTTATCAACGTAGTATAATAAATGATCTGTGGGGACACATTCTGGGGACACCTATGATTTAAAAGACATCTTGTGAAAAGGGGCATACTAGGTGCCCTTTAAATACAGATCTGGACACTTTTCTTTATTTAAATATATATATATATATATATATAAATGACTTCCAGCATCTTGAAGTTCCTACCATGGGTCGTTTAATCAAAAGTTTTACATTTCATCAGAGAAGAGTAATCAAAGATTACGAGCTCTTTCAGAAAGTGCTTTAAAAAGAGAAAACGCCCATCAGAAGTGATTGACCCTTCACCTCCGCTGTCATGTGCCGACGCCTCGCTGCATTGATACCCACTAATTGTCTTTGAACCTTCCCCGCTATTGATTCTCAACTCCCCACGATTTATGTGGCAGCAGGTCGCTCTGCATTAGTCACAGACAGTATTAATGAATTTCAGCAATCTGAGGATTACAATGTCAGCGATTGGTCACCAATGGGTCAGGAATGAGTGATTTGTCTCGAAAACGAGAGCCTGGGGTAAAGCGTTAGGCGGAGATGAAGGACGACTCGAACATCATGTTTATTAAGTGTGGGCGAAAACTAAGTCAGAACGACATATTATTATGGTAATCAGAAAACGGCTCTAAAGTCCTGGTGTCTGCTGGAAAGAATATCTCCCTCTGCGGCACGACCACAACAACAGCCAGGTGTTTCTTCAACTACAGGCACTTTTACGTACTTGTTTAACAAGGACACAACAGTGTCAGTGAGGACAACACTTAAGATGAAACATGATGTGTGACCAAAACTAATCTGCCATTTTATTCCAAATATGTTTAAAATAGGCCTACAGGGTGGCCCCAAAAAACAAGGCTACTATGTTTGTGCCATGATCCTTGTCTGTATACCATCCTGTCTTCGTCAGTTTTTCGACTGCGAGTTTGGGCACATGGCTCCCTCGTACCCTCTGGCCTCACCCCGAGTTTAGTCCTCGAACCTGTCCCCATGTAGGCTCCTCTATTTATTGTGCACTCTTTCCTCTTGTGTTTGTCTAATCTTTGTGTTATATTTGCTAGTATGTCCTACAGTTCCTGTTCCCGGTCGGTCCTAGTCAATGTTTTTTCTCTAGTTTATGTTTAGTATGATTCTCTCCCTCGTGAGGGTAATGCGTTGGTTGTTTTTTTCTGTTGTTTAATACAGTTATAATTGTTACACTTGGGTCCATCTTCCATCACCACATTCCCTAAAGGTTTGAGGAGGTGCCGGGTGGATCGGAGTTGGGGTTGGTGTCTGTGTCGGGGAGGGGTTCTGTTGGATGTGCTCGCCGGCGGTAGTGGAGCGGCTCCCAGATCTCGAGAGTTTCGTATATCGGCAATCATTTATTTATTTTGGTCAATTGGTCACATTGCCAGCTGATAGATAGCTAGGCAATGTGTATAAACCTCACTCCTTTAGCCTCCTTCTTGGCGCATTGCCAGAGACGCTGGTGTAGTACGGAGCGGGTAGAACAGGAGTGTCACAATGGTGCCGTGACCCGGATGAGAGTGAGGTTTAGGGGGGTGAGTGTAACGGTGGTCAGCTGATAGATAGCTGTGCAATGTGTATAAACCTCACTCTCCTGACCTCAAGAGGCACACTAGCGACTGATGCTAGAGTCTGTAGCCTGTAGCCTCCTTGTTAGAGCACCAGTACAGTCCCGTACGGAGCAGGTAGAACAGGAGTGTCACAATGGTGCCGTGACCCAGATGGGAGTGAGGTTTAGGGGGGTGAGTGTAACGGTGGTCAGCTGATAGATAGCTGTGCAGTGTGTATAAACCTCAGTCTCCTGACCTCAAGAGGCACACTAGCGACTGACACAAGAGGTTGTAGCCTTTAGCCTCCTTGTTAGCGCACCCGCCTCCCACGCCGGAGATGCCGGTTCGAGTCCTGTACGGAGCAGGAAGTAAAGGAGCGTCACACCATCTGGTAATACAATGGGCTGTAATAATAGTCACATTACCTTCATGCAGAAACCGTTCAGAATTTACATAAAGCAAAGTCAACGGTCCACAGTTATGCAATGGACCACACAAAACATATCAGCAGTTTATATAAAAAATCTCTTCATTAAGTTTCGCCATTCAGTATAATTTCTACAATTTCTTAAAGATGCATCGGTGTACCAGCTGCCAAAATGTATCAGTCAATTATTGACCAAATTAAAACCATCAAGAACATGAACATGTAATATTGCATAAATGTACGTGAGAGTAGCGTAGTAAAGTAGCTTGCCATCTTATTGCAAAAAATTTATAAATATTATTTCCGACGCAGAATGGAAATAATATTCCATTATCATCCAGTTGTCTAATGTAATCCCTGATTTGAGGTGTGGTGAAAATTACATTTGTTCATGTCCATGAGGTTAAAAATGGCCATTATTGAAGAAACACCCAGCCATGAATACCATCATTTGATTTTACGACACTAACAATGGATCAGGGTGGAATATATTATTAGGCTAATCTGGTCATCATGGACCTGATCAGGTTCATCGGAACAACGAGACCCTTTAAACACGCATGAATACGACGAGCATGAGTCTCCTTGAATATTTACACAAGATGTGATTGTCAGATGCTTATACAAGCAAATGTCAGCGGGTGGGAAGTTTTGTGCCGTGAAGATAGAGATGGCTCGAGGCTAGCGGGGTAAACAACTGTCAGAATGTACAGTACGAGACTAAACGTCGAAGCACAGGTGAGGAGAGGCCGTTGTTGAGCCCGCTGGAGTTTTGGGCATTAGTACGAGTTTTGGCTCTCTTTCTCGATGTCTCTCCGTTTCGAGAGGCCTTGGGGTTTATCTGTTGTGGGTGAGATAGGAATCGGTGCGGGGCAGACAGACACTATAGGTGCTGCAGGAACAAGCACCTTTTCCTGCTCTGGAGTGCTTTGCCATTGGCTGTCTGTTTGTTCCTGCTCAGTGCAATCAATACAGCCAAAGAGATTAGGGGAGAACTTAATTTGATAACGCTCAAAAAGCAATTATATTCCTGCTCGCTGTTGACTAATTGGACTGTCAAGAACACTAAACATCTGCACGTAACACACTAAGAGCCCCAGACACCTCTGTCATGCACTGTAAATATCGAATGCAGCCGTATTGTCATATGGATTGTCAAGATTTGGCTACGGGCTATTGTTGGTTATGAACGCATCCCTCCTTAAAGCATCCAATGATACTCACTTGTATGAGAGATTAGGAGTGTGTGTGTGTGTGTGTGTGTGACTCTGTTGAGGTGTGTTCTTCATTATACGCCCCCTCTCCCTCCAATGTGAAAATTTAACATATGACATACACATGTGTAACAAGGTTGCCTTAATTGAATCAATGCACCGCCAGACTCAGCAAGGGGTGACGCTGTAGAAAATGTCACAATGTGGTCTTTTAACTGGTATCAGCTTCATCAAATTATACTTCCAGTAATTTTTCCCATTGGGATTTCATAAAATCCTTCATAAAGCCATGAACCAAACCAACCAGCTCCGAGGTAAATCACAACATTTCAAACTTTGATTTGAATCAAAAAAGTGTTTTAAATCCAGACAGAAAGACAAAGATACAAGACGTAACGTCTTTAATGAGGGAGTGAACTACAATCCCATGATGCATTGCGAATGACATAATCGAATTGCAAATGGCTAAAATATTGCTTTAAAGGTGTTGATTACATTTTAAGTCAAAGCAAAACATTTAGATATGCACACATCTATTAGTAGTTTGAGAGGGCGGGGAATCGACTCAACTGCATCATTTACAGAGGTCGCTGCAGAGCTCTTTTGGTGCACATTGTAAGCCGTGTTTTTCCAATTTTGGTGGTGGATCCTTCTCTTCAGGATCATGGAGAGTGTAGTTCTTCAACCAGTAATTCCTGTATTAAACATGTTTTTTTAAACTCTATGGACCCGCCGGCAGTTCCAAAGGGGGGCGCTATATCGCGAAATAAGTTTACGATTAAAACGTTAAAGTATCCGTATACGTAAATCAGGCATATGAGGTATCATTTGAAAGCTTAGAATCTATACTTTTCAGAGATAACCATCACTTCAGTATTTATGTTACTTAAAATAACAAAATAAAGATTAAAAACATTCGCGTTGAAAATTAGCGCCCCCTAGAGGTAATGGGGTAGAAATATTTATATTAAATTAAAAGTCCTTCGCATAGCACATACATGGACGAGTCATATATCAAATGAAAGCTCTCATTCCCAGGAATGTGACTGTATAGTTTATTTTGGGGTTCGAAAGATTTTCAAAAGCATCACAAAGTGGAATATGATTTACGTAAGTTATCATATACAAACATCTCATTTATGCTCCGTTCACTGCTGCTGTAAAGCCCCAAATAGCCAAAAACTTTACATCTGCTTTTACCTTAGAAAGTTTTCTAAACCATTAGCCATTGTTACCTTGTCTGTGAGCTTGTTTGGCTGAATAATCCAATGAGATATCTTAGATGTCCAGAACAAAATATGCCATGCAGAAGAAAAAGCATGCAAACAAAATAATAAATAATAAACAAATCATCAGAAAAAAATGTTTTTGACTATTGAAAGTTGAAGGGGAGGATCTTAGCTTTCTAATGACATCTTGATTGACTCAACTGCTACTGATACAACTCGATGTGTGAATGGTGAGATTTTAAATTTGAGTGAAAAATTGTGGGTAGCAGCCAAAAATTGCACCAGTTTAAGGGGTTAAATAGTTGAAATATCTTGGATTGACGGGTTCAGAAGAAGCATTAACCATCGATTAACATATGTGTTGCCACATGGACTAAAAAGAAAAACATTTTAGATATCCTAGATATAAATAAGGTTTTAAAGTAGGTTTAAACCATAGACTGTAAAAAGATGGCCGACGCCCCTTCGCTCTTTTCCATTGGTGAGAACTGAAGCCGCCAGTGTCCCGATATGGCGCTGACATCTTGGGACTTGAGTCTGCGCAGTTGCGATTTCGGGACCAGACCTGCGCAGTAGTGAGCAGGAAGTAAAGCCGCGAAATCAAGGCCCCGCCCTCACTCTCGCCGAATCAATCGCAAGCACACGCCCCTTTTGACTTTTGACTTATGACGGTGTGAAATAATTAATTATAGAAATGTAGATATTAAATTTAAAGCTCCAATCTCCTCAGTCCTCCGAAGATCCCGAAAAAAAAAGTCAGTTGGTGCTTCAGTGACTACTTAACTCAGAGAACCTGTCAATCACAGCTGTCAATCATGATGTCACAGCAGCGTTTTTATAGTATCAAATAACTAAAAACAAACTTATTTTGAAAACAAACACTTGAAATGACATCAACGTGATAGAAACGACAGTAAATGACAGAAACTATCTTTGGAAAAAAGATATGTGAAGTGTAATTTAATTGTTTAGTTGGTCTCACGTCCCGCTGAATAACATGGGGAGGCGGGGTTTATGACCTATACTAGGACCAGCCACCGGGGGGCGATCAAGACGTTTTGGCTTCACTTTTGAGGGCTTGTGCGGCACACTTGGTTTAAAGTAGGTTTTCAGTGACATAATGTACCTAATAATTCAAAGTAATATATTTTTAAACTTTGTTCCTCTGACGTAATTTAAAGGCATTGTGCTAATGCTAGTGAAGCTGTTCGACACTTAATAATTACAGTAGCTGCATGGATTAAATGCCTTTACGAAGTCCTGAGACAGCGATAATTCCTCAACAACAAGGACATTTTTGAGGTTGAATACATTAGAATGAACGACCACGGTACTGCATAACAAAACGACTCAATTAATACATTAGAGGCCTTTCCAGGCAAACCACAGACGTCACGGAGGAAGATAAAACTGCCAGAGAGAAGTACGCTTCTTTGCTTCTGTCTGATGGAACGAAAAGAATTAGGAAGAAAAGCAGTCGCCACCCTTGTGCCGGTACCCTTTCCGTGGCCTAATAAGGTAATCTATTGTTTCTACCCAGTGGGCACAAACACGTTTGAATGCAAAGATGTAGGGGGATAATTGTCATTCCCATAATTGTGCAATTGTGAGCCATTTAATTCTGCAAACCCTTCATTCTGCTACAGGGGCTCCACCAATACAGCACTTTTAATTCCTTTTCATAAAAATCAATACAGTCCTTTAGGGGGACAGAGGTAAATGAGTCTATTAAACAGGAGGCTGTAATCAATGCATAATGAATATGGGACGTCTTGAGTGGGGTTAGGGAGGGTCACGTGTGCGGACGTGCCTAGCATTAGCTACTGTAGGTCTAGATTAGCTTTGACATCTGCCTGTAGTCAAATCTGATTCAAAATTCTCTTCTACATCAGTGTCTGCTCGGGTCATCCAAACTTGGCTATTTATTTGGCATTCGTTGATTTAAGACCCTTCGCACAATGTTTCAGGTCCGTTGGGAAGCTTATCCTGTTGCAGTCACCATTAATGTTATTAGTGGTGCTCGCCAAAGGCGTCACTATTGTTCTCTTGCATACTTATTATTCTTCTTTTTATTATTCCACACAAAGTTTGGCGCGCTACTCCTCCTGCAGCTTTTGTCACAGACCCCTGAGTGAGGCGTCAAATCGTGCAGCTCATTGAGGAGAGGTGCGCTGTATCTTTTCTAAGCGATCGGGTGTACGATGTTCGCACAGCGGACGAAAAAGCGGCCAAAAAAGTCCCATTGACTTAATGCGGAATGTTCCGAAATTTAAATCCCAACCGACGTTTTCACACACACAGACACCAAAGGGCCTGACAGCCCTGCGTCTCTCCCTCTCTCTCTCCCTCAGAGGATTTATATTATCAAGCAGACAATAATTAATTACCTAAAATCTTCATAGCCACACACTAAAACATGCTAAAAACGTGCTAGCATCATGTTAACACATGATAGCATCGCCTAGCGAAGTGCTAAAACATGCTAAAAAGTGTTAGCTTCATGTTAGCATCGCCTAGCGAAGTGCTAAAACATGCTAAAAATGTGCTAGCATCATGCTAACACATGCTAGCATTGCCTAGCAAAGTGCTAAAACATGCTAAAAATGTGCTAGCATCATACTAACACATGCTAGCATCGCCTAGTTAAGTGCTCTAACATGTTAAAAATTTGCTATCATCATTCAAACACATGTTAACATCACCAAGAGAAGTGATAAAACATGCTAAAAACATGTTAGCATCATGATAACACATGCTAGCTTCACCTAGTTAAGTGGTCTAACATGCTAGAAACGTGCTAGCATCATGCTAACAGATGTTAGCATCGCCTAACGAAGGGTTAAAACATAATAAAAACGTGTTAGCATCATGCTAACACATGCTAGCATTGCCTAGCGAATTGCTAAAACATCCTAAAAACGTGTTAACATCACACTAACACATGCTAGCATCGCCTTGTAAAGTGCTCTAACATGCTAAAAACGTGTTAGCATCGCCTAGCGAAGTGTTAAAAGATAATAAAAACGTGCTAGCATCATGCTATCACAAACATAACACCTATATGCCACCATCATGAAAAACACATGCTAGCATTCTATGACCATTATTTTAATGCTTAGCAACAAGTTAGAAAATTCTATTTGACGAGTTTTGCCACAGCAAGCACCACTCACATTTTCTTCAGGAAATGTACCTATCTAGTTATTAGTGCTATTCTGTCGAGCAAACGCAAAACGCAGGTCTGTTTGCACACATGGCTTGTTTCAGTGGTTTGAAGGTAGTCTGCTGGAATTTGACCCATATGTGAACGCTCCAAACCATCTCAACGGCAAACAACGGCACTATGAAATGAAAACAGTGTGTGGATGTGGCCTAAAATATTAAGACTGAAATGTATTACTATTGTGTCCACTGAATGGATGTTACCCTGTCAACAGATTACAAATTAATAATTTTTTGAGATTGATCCATGATTGATTTTGTTGAGTTTCACCTCTAAATACAGTATAGCTCATATAAAAATAAAATGCATTCAGTTTTCTCTTTTTATTTTAACATATATACAGTATACATACACTCACTGAGCACTTTATTATGAACACTATGGTCCTAATAAAGTGCCCGACGTGGTCTTCTGCTGCTGTAGCGATCTGACTCAAGTTTCGACATGTTGTGCATTCAGAGATGATATTGTACAGAGTGGGTATCCGAGTTACTGTAGACTTTGTCAATTTGAACCAGTCTGACCGTTCTCTGTTGATCTCTCTCATCAACAATTGTCTCCGTCCGCATAACTGCCGCTCACTGGATGTGTTTTGTGTTTTTGGCATCATTCAGAGTAAATTCTAGAGACTGTTGTGTGTGAAAATCCCAGAAATACTCAAACCAGCCCGTCTGACACCAACAATCATGCCACGCTCCTAATCACTGAGATCACAGTTTTTCCCCATTCTGATGGTTGATGTGAACATGAACTGAAGCTCCTGACCTGCATCTGCATGATTTTATGCATTACACTGCTGCCACGCGACTGGCTGATTAGATAATTACACGAATAAGTGGGTGTGCAGGTGTTCCTAATAAAAATGTGGCTTTTTATTGTTTCTTTTATTTCCATATCATTGACCATAAGCACATTATTGGTCTACTCTAGACAGCAATCTATTTAGAAATGTAGTTTGTCAATATTTTACAGGATGCTTGGACTGCTCTGAATTAAGGAGAATTACTTATTACTTATATATATATTTATATAGTTTTTTACGTGTTATATTTTATATAATAACCACACTAAATGTACTTGTTAAATTAACAGCCCTAATATACTATATAGCATATACTATATATACTATAACTATATAACAGATCTAATATTAGCAAAATATAGTTTTGGCAAGTCATCTACTTTGTGCATGACACGAGTAATGTTTCCATCAGTTGTTTACAGACCGATTGTTTCACTTTTAATTGACTATAACATAATTCCAGTAGGTCAGAAGTTTATATACACTAAGTTAACTGTGCCTTTAAGCAGCTTGGACAATTCCAGAAAAGGATGTCAAGCCTTTAGACAATTAGCTAATTAGCTTCTGATAGGAGGTGTACTGAATTGGAGGTGTACATGTGCATGTATTTTAAGGCCTAACTTCAAACTCAGTGCCTCTTTGCTTGACATCATGGGAAAATCAAAAGAAATCAGCAAAGATTATGGACCTCCACAAGTCTGGTTCATCCTTGGGAGCAATTTACAAATATCTGAAGGTACCACCATCCGTACAAACTAAAGTACGCAAGTATAAAACATCATGTGACCACACAGTCATCACACCGCTCAGGAAGGAGACGCATTCGGTCTCCTAGAGATGAACGTAGTTTGGTGTGAAAAGTGCAAATCAATCCCAGAACAACAGCAAAGGACCTTGTGAAGATGCTGGAGGAAACAGGTGGACGAGTATCTAGATCCACAGCAAAACCAGTCCTATATGGACATCACCTGAAAGGCTGCTCAACAAGGAAGAAGCCACTGATGAAACAAATATTGAACTGTTTAGCCATAATGACCATCGTTATGTTTGGAGGAAAAAGGGTGAGGCTCGCAAGCCGAAGAACACCATCCCAACCGTGAAGCATAGGGGGTGCAGCGTCATGTTCTGGGGGCGTTTGCTGCAGGAGGGACTGGTGCACTTCACCAAATAGATGACATCATGAGGAAGGGAAATGATGTGGATACATTGCAACAACATCTCAATACATCAGACAGGAAGTTAAAGCTCGGTCGCAAATGGGTCTTCCAAATGGACACTAACCTCAAGCACACCTCCAAAGCTGTGGCAAAATGGCTTAAGGACAACAAAGTCAAGGTACTGGAGTGGCATCACAAAGTCCTGACCTCAATCCGGGCAGAACTGAAAAAGCGTGTGTGAGTAAGGAGGCCTACAAGGACCAAAATTCCAGCAATTTATTGTGAGAAGCTTGTGGAAGGAAACCCAAAACATTTGACCCAATTAAACCATTTAAATCAATGCTACCAAATACAACAAAGTGTATGTAAACTTCTGACCCACTGGGAATGTGATGAAAGCAATAAAAGCTCCCGACTATTATTCTGACATTTCACATTCTTAAAATAAAGTTGTGATGCGAACTGACCAAAGATATGGAATGTTTTCTACCATTAAATGTCAGGAATTGTGAAAATCTGAGTTTAAATGTATTTGGCTAATGTGCATGTAAACTTCTGACTCTGCTGTCACGTAAACTAGTAACAAGGCGAGGTAGTCGCTAGCTAGCTATCCGGCTAATATGATAGTCTGTGCAGCAAACAAGGCAGCAAAGACAAAGTAATACAGCTTTCCGATATCAACACCATTGCTGTTTATTTGTGTACTATTTAGTACTATCAATATAGTTTTAGCGCATTTTGCATTTGTATTTACAAGTAGTTAATTGTGGTAAAAATGAATAGTTGGCAGATTAGGTCAAGCAACAGTAACAGTGCACAAACGAATGCTCTCTGAGCTACAATTACATTTTAGCAGGTCTACCATTAGATGGTGAGTTGATTCCAGAGATTTCACCATGCCAAGGTCGAACTGTCTGAGGGAATGAGGAAGAGTGAGGGACAGAGCAGAAGGTGTTTTTATGAGCAATGCTTTTACTGTCCAGCTGCTGAGCTGTCACAGATGGTGGAGCGAGTATGACAGGATATGAGGGTGGGAGACCTCCGTCTATTTCCAATCGGCCAATGAGAACGCAGCTCTCAATGACACACGAGCCACTGATCCTCACCTCTGATTCTCAGCTGGTCACAGACCCTACGGACAGACTCTCTTAATAATGAAAATCCAATATGTGAGGATCACTAGAAGTGCTATAAATGAGCATTAAAAAGGCAGTGTGTGTAAAATGCACTGCGAGTATATTGTGTCTGTTTGTGAGAGAGTTTAATGAACCGTGTACAAGATAATGAGGAACCTGTTGTCATGTAACTGAGACCTTTGAAACGAGACACCTCTCATTGAAATCACAGCCCAACAGATGCAAATAAGAAAACTTTGTGCATTGTGTTAATAAGCAGCAGAAGTAAATGGAAATATTTATGCCCAATAAAGCAGAACCCAAGCAAAGAACAGCTACTTCATAATTACACACTTGCCAGATGACACACAATAATGAATATCATAGTCGGTGTCTTTCTTTCCCTCCCACTCACTTGCCGAATAGTCTGGCAGTCCCATCTGTCCCAGTGTCTGTTTCCGGAGGGGCATTTCAAGGAATCCAGCAGGAAAAACAGCACATGTGATGATACACTAACCAACAGCCTCACTGAAGGACATGAATGATTCTGTATAAAAGGTGTGTCCAAACTCTAAACTCTGATTGGATGAGTATAAACGCACACCTGGGACATTGCTTGACAACTGTAAATAGCCTGAAGCTAGGCTAATGAACTACATTATTTGGTGGAAAAATTGTTTCTGATTATTAATATTGCACCATTTTATACAAGGTGTCTTTAACCTGTTGATACACAATTTCACCGCACGCGGCAATGACGTCACTCTGCTTACATTTAATATATAATTTACCGTCTATAAATGTAATTAATGTTAACAAATGATACATCTCTTCAAAGGTCAAAGGGTTCAACATTGATATCCGATCTCTGTTTCACGATAGCAATCCTCCAGAAACAGTAATTGAGTTATTTGTGCATGAGTACAAATGAAAACATGCGGTATCAAAACGGGACTTTTATTATGAAAACACGATCGCCAGATGAATCCATAGACTGTAAAAAAAGATGGCCAACGCCCCTTCGCTCTTTTCCATTGGTGAGAACTGAAGCCGCCAGTGTCCCGATATGGCGCTGACATCTTGGGACTTGAGTCTGCGCAGTTGCAATTTCGGGACCAGACCTGCGCAGTAGTGAGCAGGAAGTAAAGCCGCAAAATCAAGGCCCCGCCCTCACTCTCGCTGAATCAATCGCAAGCACACGCCCCTTTTGACTTTTGACGGTGTGAAATAATTAATTATAGAAATGTAGATATTAAATTTAAAGCTCCAATCTCCTCAGTCCTCCGAAGATCCCGAAAAAAGTCAGTTGGTGCTTCAGTGACCACTTCGCTCAGAGAACCTGTCAATCACAGCTGTCAATCATGATGTCACAGCAGCGTTTTTATAGCATCAAATATAGCATCAAATCAGACCTATACTAGGACCAGCCACCGGGGGGCGATCGAGACATTTTGGCTTCACTTTTGAGGGCTTGTGCGACACACTTGGATGAATCCAGTTCAACACACTTGGGTCAATCGTCCATGACAAGCGTTCATTGATAAACATCCAATCGCACTTTTTGTCCATAAATGTGAGAAATATTGATACATTCTCCATGTTTACATGAGATCTCGCCTTCGTCATCGTTCTTCAACAAACTGCACTCTGAGCAGCATTCATGTTGTAAAACTGTTTATGATCTGATATATTAGAGTCTCATAAACAAAACCAGCCCATCTCCAAAGTCTATTTATAAAAATGTGGCGTAGTTTTTTTCATAATAGTCGAGCAGTGCCGTCAGATTTAGTGTCGACTTGAGAGGCGGAGCCTTAATTTTACTCTGAACACTTCCAGAGATTTTACATTTACATTTATGCATTTGGCAGATGCATTTATCCAAAGTGGCTTACGGTGCACTTATTACAGGGACAATCCCCCCGGAGCAACCTGGAGTTAAGTGTCTTACTCAAGGACACAATGGTGATAGCTGTGGAGATCGAACCAGCAACCTTCTGAGTACCAGTATAGCTCCTTTTTACAGAGATTAAAGCTGCAGGAACTCATTTATTATTAAATCATCTTCAGATTAGAAACGAAACTTCTTCAGACTCGTGATTTTGAGAACATTGTATTTCTGGGGTGTTTTGACACTTTTATTATTGTTGTTTTAGATTATAAAAACAGGTTCAGCACAAAATATTTCCATTACTATAAACTTCAGCTTCTCTAACTTTAATAAATAACAACAAATATTAATTATGATACTTGTGAAATAAAGCCCAAAGTGTCTCTTTCTAAAGATACTACAACTGTGTCCAAACTCCAAATTGTCCCGAAAATACCACCATTTAAGTTCAGGTCATTGTCATGGTGTGTGCTCAAAACGGGGCGTTCATCAACAGGTTAAACGATACAATCAATTTGGGTAAGAAACAGAAAATAAACCCTCCTTATTCACATAAAGGTTGAGCCACAGACACAGCGTTGCCAGATTCAAGGTTCTCACACCCAGTGCGAGTTAAATGCAGACGCGAGTTAAAACGAATTTAGATATTTTTTGAAGGGGATACTTTTAACGTGTGCTGCGGTAGCCAAAAGGTTGATGGTAAACATTAGAACATGAAAATGCAACGTTTTATTGATATCAAATGATACCGGAAATGAGTACCTAGCAACTGTGTGCGGTGTCAAAACATCACCGTCTTGATGCAAAGATTAATAGCGAGTAAGAGCTTCAATTTGGGTCTCTTGCTCACCCAAAGCAATCGTATCACTTCACAAGGTGTGGATTATACCACTCGGGACGTTTGGATGTCGTTAATGCAGCCTTTATGTCCTTTGTTGAGCTTGACATTTTTGATCCCCATTGATATCTCTGTTTGTTTGTTTCCTGCAGAAGATGTTTGGAACGGCATAAAGGCTGAGAAAATGATGAGCGAGTTATCATTTATGGATGAAGTATTCCTATAATATGAACAGTACTGTTTTGATGGGGCCGAATACCTTCTATGTCATTATGGAGTTATTTGCCCAAGCAAATACACAAAGAATTTCTTGCCTGTAAATGAAAAGCACCACAGCTTTATATCTTTGTCCTGTTTTTCTTTGGTGACCCCAACGAACATCCCATCTTGAATAGCAAACATGAAAATTAAACTCTCTCGTTTGTTGTTTGAGTTGATTGTGATGCGTTGCGTCTGCTCCCTTCAAAAGGACAGGGGAACATTCATCACTTTGTACAGAGTCGCTGCTCTCAGACTTCAGATCAGCTCTGTCTCACAATGAATTCTTACGCCCACTCATAAAAGGAATCCATTTCCATCTTAATTCACTGAAAGGATCTTCAAACCCGGCCCGGGCTCAAATTAATCTAATTCAGAGCCCACGGGGAGATGTGTAATACATCCTCTCTCAGACGCTCACTGCACGTCTCTTGTCACAGAGTAATGACTGAGGGCGTCCCAGCACTCTCGCTACATGTTAAAGTGAGGAGACGTCATGACAGAAACATTCATAACACTTACCGGGTTAACCGCACAGTAGCTGCAGAAAAGTTCAGAATAAAACTTGCCGTAGATCCTAAAAGTGTGCGTGCACACAAAAGTTTTCTGATTTACAAAACCGTATGTATAGGGGTTCAGACGGGCAATGGAGGAGGCAAGAACTGGCTTGACCCCCATTGGACAGAACGCCCCTCCGCGTTCCCGGCGACTTGTGGGGACACTCCTCCGCCCCTGGCAGCAGCCCTACCGCTCCAGGCAGTCGGGGAGTTGCTTCCCTCCGCCCCTAGTGGACGGCGGACCTCTCGACTCCTCCGCGTTTCTGGGGGATGGCAGGGCACTCGTCCGCCCCTGGCAGCAGCTCCATCGCTCCAGGCGGTCGTTGAGTCGCTTCCTTCCGTGCCTAGTGTACGGCGGACCTCTCGACCCCTCTGCGTTTCTGGGGGATGGCAGGGCACTCGTCCGCCCCTGGCAGCGGCTCCATCGCTCCAGGCGGTCGTTGAGTCGCTTCCTTCCGTGCCTAGTGTACGGCGGACCTCTCGACCCCTCCGCGTTTCTGGGGGACGGCAGGGCACTCGTCTGCCCCTGGCAGCGGCTCCATCGCTCCAGGCAGTCGGGAAGTTGCTTCCCTCCGCCCCTAGTGGACGGCGGACCTCTCGACCCCTCCGCGTTTCTGGGGGATGGCAGGGCACTCGTCCGCCCCTGGCAGCGGCTCCATCGCTCCAGGCAGTCGGGAAGTTGCTTCCCTCCGCCCCTAGTGTACGGCGGACCTCTCGACCCCTCCGCGTTTCTGGGGGACGGCAGGGCACTCGTCCGCCCCTGGCAGCGGCTCCATCGCTCCAGGCAGTCGGGAAGTTGCTTCCCTCCGCCCCTAGTGGACGGCAGACCTCTCGATCCCTCCGCGTTTCTGGGGGACGGCATGGCACTCGTCCGCCCCTGGCAGCGGCTCCACCGCTCCAGGCGGTTGTGGAGTCCAGTCCACAACTCACCTCGCGGATGTATTTTTAACATGTGTATCTTGTCTCACTGTACTGACAGAGATTTTATAGTCAAAACAAGTGAAAAAAAATCCACCAGTGCTGAAAAAGTAATCCAAAGTATTTAACTTAAAAGACACAAACACACACATGACGGACATGTCCGTAAACTATCTCTCTCTCCCTCACAATCCTGCACAGTCGGCCTTTATCCCTCTCAGAGGCTTGATTAGCCCGATGAGGGACCGGGTGTGTATGATCACGACCCGGCCCCGCCCTCCACCCTGCTACATTCCTCCCTCGTGCTCCGATATGCTGCAGCTTGTTCCTCGGCCACTCCTCCACCCTCTAACGGACGACAGCCGCGCCTTTCTGGGCGGATCGGAGGCAGACCTCCAGCCCTTGGTGGACGGAAAGCCGCCGCGTTCTTGGGGAACAGAAGGGGTCTCCCCCGCCTCTGGCAGTGGCCCTGACCGCTCCAAGCGGTCGGTTAGGAGCCCCTTCTTCGCTCGCAGTCGGTGGCCGTCGTACGCTTCCAGGCAACCGGGCTCCTCATCTCCCGGCAGATGGCCACGGCTGCTCCGTTGGGGTGGACGGTAGTGGTGAGAACTGTACTAAGGCGTATCCCTCCTCCTTCCCGGGTTTCGGCACCAGTGTAAAGCAGGCAATGGAAAGGAGGAGGCGAGAACCGGCTTGACAATATAAATAATAGTTTTAATGATAAACTTAAACAGACAAACACACACATGACGGACATGTCCGTAAACTATCTCTCTCTCCCTCACAATCCTGCGCAGTCGGCCTTTATCCCTCTCAGAGGCTTGATTAGCCAGATAAGGGACCGGGTGTGTATGATCACGACCCCGCCCTCCGCCCTGCCACAATTACATTACTGACCATGAGTAATCTAATGGAATACATTACAAATGACATATTAAAGCATGTAATCTGTAATCTGTAGTGGAATACATGTCAAAAGTAACCGACCCTGACATCCACAGGTGTCATTAATAACAGGTTTGGTAATCTTACACACATCACCTTTAAAGTTCGCCTGAATTTAAAAGAGCTGCGTGTTACACACTGTACACAAGGTGGCTCACAAAAACAAACAAACAAAAAACATGTCCACTATGTTTGATTGCTCATATCTTAAAAATGCATAAAGGCTTTTGCGCGACTTTTGACGTACTTCTACGAGTTTTTGTAAACAACAAAATGATGTCATTGTGATGTCATCGTGAGCAACAACTTGCTACAAATAAATATATTTAAAGTAAATCATTTCAATGGCAGCAAAATGAGGTGCTTCTCTTTCGCAATGCTATTTACTTATTGATGTATTTGTAGCAAGTGACATCATTGTGTCGTCGAATCTAATACTGGTAAACAGTTTGTTATTCTGTAGCTGTTTGGGTAAACAACCACACCGGCATTTAACCTGAAGCCGGAATGATTTTCTAGGCGAACGGTTCGTCATACGTGTTATGGCTTGATATGTTTGTATGTTGTCTTTTACATTATGTGTCGGATGTTGTAGTTGTCTTATGACTGCTGAGTGATGACTGTTTTACTGATATAATACGCAGTGTAATGACAGTGACAACTTGCCCCATATAGTGTCACAACATGCCCTGATATTGGGAAAATATCAGTGTGTCCCTCCTTTATTCTGGGCAATAACGGTGTAAATGTTCAATAGTTTTTTTTGTACCAAAATTGCCCTACCAAATAGATATCATAAAACTCAGATCATAAACTGACTGGATGTAAACCGTCCCGTGAGGTGTACTAAAGCCTTACAGCAGACACAATGCTCTCATCTGAGACAGTATGGCTCTCCTAGATAATGGGAGTCCTGCAAGTGTGCACGATAAATCTTAAACATCTGTCCTTCACCTTTCATTGCATACTGTGCATTTAGATACAGAATCGTGTTGTGGCACCCGTTTCACCATTATATTCACGTTGTCGTTATCCTTCCGTATGATCTCTTTAAAATGAGCGGTGAGCTCCAGCGTGACACATCCCTGATTGTGGCTGGTTAATCTCCCGATCAGGGCCGTCTGTCTGCTGGATGACCACATCTCCCACAACACTTTCTCATCCCATGAATAATGCAAGCAGAGCCTTAAGAGACAAAACGCGAGAGCCATTTGTAATTACAATGATCAAAAACACAGTATCGGCCCCCGTGCGCCCGTTCGCACCGAGTCGTCCGCAGCCTGTGCGCATCTCGTTCGCCATCTTAAACGATAAATTAAAAATCTGTTTTTGGAGACACTGCTGCACAAAACCAATTACGACTTAGCGAATAAATATTTAATCTGTGTTTTCAGAGGTAATTTGTCATCCCCCTCAACGGCTGACCCAAAGCAGCATTACAGGGCGGAGAGGTTTAATTTGTTTTACCGGCTGAGGAAAATAGTATGGATTCGGCAGAAAGATTCCCCTTTTTTCCCTCTTGGAGGTCTGAACCGCAGGCTTTGACAGGGTCTATCAAAACACACCACAGGAGTCCTTTAAACCAAAGACATGAAGACATTTCATCACAGCTTAAAAAGGACTAAGATAACTGAAACTATGGATATGCTTTAACAAACCCGAACTTCTCAGATACTTTGTGTTTTGCTTCTTCAGAAAATCCTGATTATTTACCAAGGAACATTTGGCCTTTTTTTCCCCTTCTTGTGGGAATTTCAGCTTGCTTGTATGCATACAATGCAAGTGAATGGTGACCAGAACTTTGCTCTAAAAAGCACATAAAGGCAGCATAAAAGTAATCCATAAGACTCCAGTGGTTTAATCCATGCCTTCAGAAGTGATATGATAAGTGTGGGTGAGAAACAGATCAATATTTAAGTCATTTTTCACTATAAATGATCCTTCCTTCCCAGTAGGCAGCGATATGCACGAATAATGCAAATCACTAAAGAAAAAAAAGAAAAAGGAAAAAAGTGAAAGTGAAAGTGGAGATTTATAGTTTTAAAAAAAGGACTTTTTATCTGTTTCTCACCAACACCTATCATATTTCGTCAGAAGACATGGATCAAACCACTGGAGTTGTTTGGATTACTTTTATGCTGCCTTTATGTGTTTTTGGAGCTTCAAAGTTCTGTTCACCATTCACTTGCATTGTATGGACCAACAGAGCTGAAATATTCTACAAAAACTCATTTGTGTTCAGCAGAAGAAAGAAAGTCAAACACATCTGGGATCACATGAGGGTGAGTAAATGAGTAGAGAACAATATTGGGTGTACTGTCCCTTTAACTAAAAATAAAACAGTAAAATAACGCATGAATAAATGCACATCGTCAGCGCACACGGTTACACCCATTATGTGCACTTCGGCACAAATCACATGTTTGGTCTCTGTGACTTTGAAGCAGAAATGTCAAATATTGTCATTTGACATTTCAACATTTTCACTTATGAATTTTTCATAAATGACATGCCTTAAAGAGGGAGCGCCACTCTTTCTGTTGGACAAAAGAAGCCAAGATAACATTTACTGGAAAAAAAAACAAAAAAAGAAAAATCAGGCCGACTCGAAGCCCGATTTAAAAGCGGGTGTAAACCTCGGAGCACTGGCTCCATCACACACACATTCCCTTTATTCCCTCGTCTCTGATGTCGCTCTGCTGGTAGATCTCCAGCTATTCCCTCCTGACCTCCAGCAACACACGTGTGAGAGAGAGAACACATGACTAACCAACATGTTCAACACACTCCACATGTCATGTCCCATCTCCACTGAACTCCTGTAGAACAGCTTTATAAGCAGAGACAACAGTGGCATCAGTTAATGTGCTTAAATGCTGTCAGAGGACACAATCCAGCCCGACACACCCACACTGACTTGACCAATCGAGTGAGTTGTGGGCGGGACTATCTGTTGGGACGATCAATGGCAGACGTTTTCAGAAAGCTGTTTTAAAATGTTTATTTATCTGCGCTTATTCCAAAGAAATGTTTAATGAGTTTGTTTCTCTATTAACAGTTTGATCATGTTTCAATCATGTTCAGGTCTGTGCGCTATTTTAAGATATTTTGTTTGGTTTTTTATATGGAAGTATATTAATGACAATTATCATTGAAGCAAAAGATCATGCTGAAATGCACGAACTGAAAAATAAATTAACAGCGCTTGAATTTTGTGTGTGTGCGTGTGTGTGTGAGAGTGTGTGATTGTGTGTGTGTGAGAGTGTGTGTGTGTGTGAGAGAGTGTATGAATGTGTGTGTGTGTGAGAGAGTGTATGAATGTGTGTGTGTGTGTGAGAGTGTATGAATGTGTGTGTGTGTGTGTGTGTGTGTGTGTGTGTGTGTGAGAGAGTGTATGAATGTGTGTGTGAGAGTGTATGAATGAGAGTGTATTTATCACTTTGTGGGGACCAAATGTCCCCATAAGGATAGTAAAACCTGAAATGTTTGACCTTGTGGGGACATTGTGTCGGTCCCCATGAGGAAAACAGCTTATAAATCATACTAAATTATGTTTTTTGAAAATGTAAAAATGCAGAAAGTTTTCTGTGAGGGTTAGGTTTAGGGGTAGGGTTAGGTTTAGGGGATAGAATCTAAAGTTTGTACAGTATAAAAACCATTATGTCTATGGAAAGTCCCCATAAAACATGGAAACACTACGTGTGTGTGTGTGTGTGTGTGTGTGTGTGTGTGTGTGTGTGTGTGTGTGTGTGTGAGAGTGTATGAATGTGTGTGAGAGTGTGTGAATGTGTGTGTGAGAGTGTATGAATGTGTGTGAGAGTGTATGAATGTGTGTGTGAGTGTATGAATGTGTGTGAGAGTGTATGAATGTGTGTGTGAGAGTGTATGAATGTGTGTGTGAGAGTGTATGAATGTGTGTGAGAGAGTGTATGAATGTGTGTGTGAGAGTGTATGAATGTGTGTGTGAGAGTGTATGAATGTGTGTGTGTGTGTGTGTGAGAGTGTATGAATGTGTGTGTGAGAGTGTATGAATGTGTGTGAGAGAGTGTATGAATGTGTGTGTGAGAGTGTATGAATGTGTGTGTGAGAGTGTATGAATGTGTGTGAGAGTGTATGAATGTGTGTGAGAGTGTATGAATGTGTGTGTGAGAGTGTATGAATGTGTGTGTGAGAGTGTATGAATGTGTGTGTGAGAGTGTATGAATGTGTGTGTGAGAGTGTATGAATGTGTGTGTGAGAGTGTATGAATGTGTGTGTGAGAGTGTATGAATGTGTGTGAGAGTGTATGAATGTGTGTGAGAGTGTATGAATGTGTG
>NC_068307.1:1412500-1437500 GCF_025860055.1 Xyrauchen texanus | reverse complement strand
TATGCATAAAAGTGGCTTGCAAAAATTAAGCACTATTTATTTATTTATTTCAATTTAATATTGCTTAAAATGTAATTTTATGCATAAAAGTGGCTTGCAAAAATTATGCACTATTTATTTATTTATTTCAATTTAATATTGCTTAAAATGTAATTTTATGCATAAAAGTGGCTTGCAAAAATTATGCACTATTTATTTATTTATTTCAATTTAATATTGCTTAAAATGTAATTTTATGCATAAAAGTGGCTTGCAAAAATTAAGCACTATTTATTTTTCAAAATTTATATTTTTTTATATTTAATGTTATGCATAAAAGTGGCTTGCAAAAATGATGCACTATTTATTTATTTCAAATATTGCTTAAAATTGAACGTTATGCTTAAAAAGTGGCTTGCAAAAATGATGCATACATAAATCCACATTTTAGAACATTTCTCTGAAAACAAGACTAAATATCTTGTGTCATTCTGTTTTTAAACTATATTTTTCTTGTTTAAAGGATGTTTAGATCTTTTTACAGGTAAACAATACCCAGTTACAATTATTTTTCTTTCCAGTGTTTGGAACACAAAGGAGATGTTTAGCAGAATGCACCGGAAATGTATAGAAAATACGGGTAAAGGGAAAGGGGCTGTTGAGCTATGAATATTATTAAAAGCACCATAAAGTGGTCCATGCAACTTGTTTGCTACATTCTAAGTCTTATGATTCTCTCAGGTCTCATTTACGCTTGCATCCAATTCACAGTGTGCCGTAATAAGTCTTGAAGTATGAAACGTAATGCACCAGTCGTATCAAATCATATGGGTGTGATAGACCCTGAAACAACTATAAAAACAGCGGAGAAAAAAAATGAACAAAGCCAAAAGACAGAAATGTTAAGCTCGTTTATAAGCTTGAGTAAAACTGCGAGAGTACCACATTAATAAAACTGCATGAATTATTAAACTACCCACACATTCACCTTAATGTCTGGCCTATAGAGAAGGGAATGTAAAGTTTGAGAGAGGCTTCTCTAGAACAAAAACCTTGACTTAAAAGAGGGCAACCGTGCGGAAGCGGCAGCAGACTGTGGCGGTGTATGTCCAATTCTCAATGACAAAAAAGGAAAAACAAGGAGGAAATTAAGCCGCTGTGTATTTTACCGTTGGACGAGCAAAGCTGCTACAGTAAAGTCCTTTTTCCTTATTTCACTCCTCTCTCGCCCTCTCTCTCTTTTAACATTGAGTGACTTAATTTCATGCTCTATTGCCATATCTACGCCAACACTGCATGAAATCATTTCAATGTGGGGATTTCAAAGTAACGGAGTATTTCAAAACTCCCCTGATACGGGTTTGTATTAGTCGGGACCGATGCGGCGTAGCACGTATTCTCACACACAATCGGCGCAGATAACTCTCCAGCTGAGGATTGGAGCCGTACACCTTTGCATCCTCCTAAAGGATGAAATCCATAAATATTTTCCCCATGACTGCGTTTGGAAAAATTCCGGATTACTGGGAATTCAGCTGACTCTTTGATATTTCTTGCTGATTCATAGCGCCAAAGTGTGTGTTGAATAATTGGGTGAAATATCTTAAACCCATCACAGACTGAGGGTAAAAACACCCTATTCATTGAAATCATCCACTTTCGAAAAGATATTTAAAAAGTGGTCAATGCGTTCCTGAAGAGGATGTAAGAGTTTAAACGGGTGTGGACAGGAATGGTGCACGTCTAGCTGCCAGCAATTTATCTTTGAAAGAAAGCAGCCGAGACGTTCTGGCTTTCTAAATGTGATGCAAAATGAACCCACTTAGAAGTCAATATGCACTTTCTCTGAGTCTATGGCCTCACGGTTGACACTTAAGTATCGTAAAATCGTGTCGGTGCAAACACAAGGCCCATTCCACACTCTAAACAAGTGCTATAACCACATTCAATCCTGCTCGTCTCCTCAACGACAACAGGAAGCTGTTGTAGGAGCTGTTTAAAAACGTCATAACTGGTAATCTGGTAATCAGAAGGACAATGGTTCAAACCCCACAGCCATCACCATTGTGTCCTTGAGTAAGGCACTTAACTCCAGGTTGCTCCGGGGGGATTGTCCCTGTTATAAGTGCTCTGTAAGTTGGCTTTGGATAAAAGCGTCTGCCAAATGCATAAATGTTAATGTAATGTAAATGTTAATCCCTGGAGAGGACAGACCATAGATAGATGATTCAACAAACATTCACAAACAGCATTGCAAAGTTGTGTAGTTATAGCTACAGCTCTCCACCTGTGGTTAGACGCGTAGTTTCTTGTTAGTTTGCTGTGCGGACATCATTTCACTTCGCTGTCTTTCATTCTGTCGAGACTCCGACCACATTTACATGCATTTTGCAGAAAGCGGCGTTCGGAAACGTCACGTAAGCACGAGTGCAGCTGCAGATTTTATGAGTTTATGTTAACGCATAACTGCCATTCGTATGTTTGTTAAGAGTGCATGTGTGCATATGCTCAAGTGCGTCGGGGGAATCCCAAAGTCTGCTATAAAGGGAAACCCCACTGTGGCAGCGTAATGCATCTGCCAAATTAAAAAATGCGTGTCGCTTTTGTGTCTTCAGCAGCTTTTTTGCATTAAACGGCTTTCTGGTGTACGTGTAAATGAGCTTGTAAGCGGGTAGCGAGAACCAGCTTGACAATATAAATAATAGTTTAATGAAGAGATAAACGACAAACACACAAACATAAACACACAGAGCAGCTGCCTGTCATTCTCTCCCGCTGTCAAACTGTCATCACCGGGTGCCTTTATCCCTCACGCGCCCCCACCGTGGTGCGTGGGCGGCGTTGTTCCAGCCCGGCTCCGCCCTCCTCCGCTCTACATTCCTCCCGGTGTTGCTTCAGGCCGGGGAGCCCCCAGCATGACGTACACCACCCCCCACCCCCCGTACCCTGTCTGCCGGCGGGTCATCCCCACCTTGCTCGACATGGGAGGTCAGAGAGCCTACTCTGATCTGATTGGTCCGTTCTAAATCACTCATTCTAAACTCCTCCTTTCAGAGAGCACACTCTGCTCTGATTGGTCCATCCTAAAGCATTCATTCTAAACTCCTCCTTTCAGAGAGCATACTCTGCTCTGATTGGTCCATCCTAAAGCATTCATTCTAAACACCTCCTTTCAGAGAGCATACTCTGCTCTGATTGGTCCATCCTAAAGCATTCATTCTAAACTCCTCCTTTCAGAGAGCATACTCTGCTCTGATTGGTCCGTTCTAAAGCATTCATTCTAAACTCCCCCTTTCAGAGAGCATACTCTGCTCTGATTGGTCAGATGTCCCAGTCTGTTGTGATTGGTCTACCGCTTAGTGTAGTGTTTGTGGGCGGGTCAAAGCTGTTCGCGAGCAACCAATGAATACCAGAGGCGGGTTTTTTGTTACCACATGACGTAGGTTAGTACAGGAAGTAAGTCTGGAATTACTAACGACTCCTTTCAGGTGTTCAGAATCGGTTCTTTCGTTTGGGAGTCAATAACTCACTTTGTCCTGCACTTTGATTTATGAAACTTTGCAGACTTTTTTTTACATCCACAAACAGCGATATAACACACTACATGAAAGGTAATATTTGAAAAACAATGATAGCTGCTCTTTAATATGACATGTGGTTATAAAAGAGAGTTTGGTGATGTCAGCTGAAAAGGAAAGATTGATGCAAGTTATTGAATTTTATTGAAAGATTACCAAGAGAAAGTATTTGAGAATGATGTACATGGAAGAATCATAAACAACAAAACCAAGAATGAGTATTCTAAATGGGAGCCTACAAGGTTAGCATCAAAACACATAACGCAGTGGTACACTGGCGAGGAGAAAAGCAGCGGCTCTTTTTGAATGGATGTCTATGGAGGAGATGCTTCCGAGTGCTGAATAAACTGCTTTTGTGAGAAACAGCTCACCACTTATTGAATTGACCACCGGTCCACTCATCTTCAACATGTTTTACACTAAACAATCCTTTTGAGATGAGCTATGTGTGGAGTTTACTTTGATAAAATAACTGTTTTATAAGAGATGTTGGAGTAGAGAATGAAGCGACAGGTAGGACATTTACGGCATTAACACCAACCTACAGAGATTCTTTTATTTACCGTCTCCAGCACAAATTGCATTGATGAATTAAAATAGCTTTGTAGTAAAACATGATAAATTTTGTACAATATTATATATTATCTAATAAAAACAATGTCTGGTTTTTTTTCCTTTGGCTTTTAGGATTCAACAATTAAATACATAGTAATTATTAATATATGATATATGTGATTATATTATTGTAATGTATATTATGACTGATGTGTGTGCCCAATCGTGCTGGTATGAAATTATATAATAGATAGACAGACAGACAGACAGACAGGCAGGCAGGCAGTTAAACAGGCAGACAGACAGACAGGCAGGCAGTTAGGCAGGCAGACAGACAGGCAGGCAGGCAGACAGACAGGCAGGCAGACAGACAGGCAGACAGACAGACAGACAGGCAGTTAGGCAGGCAGGCAGAGAGACAGGCAGACAGACGGACAGGCAGGCAGACAGACAGGCAGACAGACAGACAGACTAAGACTCTCATGGCGAAATCTGCAGCAGCAAAATCCTGCTCTTTTTCCCACTTACTGAAACGTATTCCACAAACTCAACATTCCCAAAATACATTAACTAACATAGATATATCTCAAAATCTACCACAACAACAAAACTGTCATTAAAATCTGAACACGTTCCATTGACGTCAGCCGTTATATGATTGGCCAGAGAAGATATCTCTGTGTAGAGTATCTCTCGTATTACCACTTAAACTATATGGACCCGCCGGCGGTTCCAAAGGGGGCGCTATATCATGAAAAAAGATTAAGCTTAAATCTTTAAAGTGCCCATATGCATAAGTCATGAATATAAGGTTTCATTTGAAAGCTTAGAATATGAACTTTGCAGAGATATCCATCACTTCTGCATTTATTGTACAGAAAATAACAAAGGCATTCAAAAATACACATTTAAAATGTGCGCCCCCTAGAGGCGCCCCCGCACATTTTTCAATGTGAATCATTCGCATAGCACATAAATGGGCAAGTCATATATCAAACGAAAGCTCTCATTCTCAAGGATGTGACTGTATAGTTGATTTTGTACTTGTAAGAATTATAAAACAATCACAAAATGAAATATGATTTCTGTAAGTCATCAAATACAAACGTCTCTATTTATGCGTCGATCACAGCTGCTGTGAAGCCTCAATTAGCCACAAACTTTACATCTGCTTTTACCTCAGGAAGTTATCTAAATATGTGTCAATTTTTACTTGTCTGTGAGCTTGATTGGTTGAATAATCTAACGTTGTATCGTAGATATCCAGAATGAAAAACATGCAAAACAAAAGAAAAGACAAATCAGAAAAATATGTTTTTGACTTTAAAATGTTACAAATGTTCTGTAAAGGTGAGGATCTCATCTTTCTACACAGACCTAGATTGAGCTTCTAGTCCACTCAGAGGCCGAGATATTCAATGAAATAATGAGGGTGTAGCTTGAACTGAAAATTAGACTGAATGTCTATGGACGAGCTCATCTGTGAGGGTTAAATGCGTTTGAGCGCCCCCTACAGTTCACATCTGTATATTGTGAAGGGATGTGAATAATTGGAGCCTTTTTTATTTTATTTTAGGGGTTCTCTGAAAAATGAGACCAATTTTTTAAATTAGTCCACAGTATTTGTGATGGTGAGCTTTTACATTTGAGTGTGAAAAATTGCATGTGGCAGCCCAAAAATGCACCAGAGTTTAAGGGGTTAAGAATGTTCATTTGATTTCATGTTGACTTCAAAGTGGAGAGGGGCTGATTGTATAATCCCAGAACACTCCTGTATATGTCGCCATTTCCATATAATTCTCAAGTTTGTGTATTGTGCCTGTGTGACCAGCAGTAATGCTTAAGATGCAGTCCAATGCCAGGAAAGAGCCTGGCATTCTCTCAGAACAACAACAACAACAGCAAATAGCACATACATGAATAAACAAAAGTAAATGCATAAACAAAACAATTATGATGCTGAACAGAGCATGACTTGCACTTGGAACTGACTGCATTGTCTGACTGTTATACAGGTGCACGCAATCATTTTATTTCTAGAAAGCAATTCAATTTCATTTGAATGTGTGTGAATGTGTGTGTGTGTGTGTGTGTGTGTGTGTCAAGGGCCAACGCAGCATTAGTCTGCACTTAATTCCCTGCAAGACCTTGTTCACATTCCCTGGTTGCTTTGTGAACATAATAAAATGAAGGAAAGAGTGTGAGGAGCTTTGGATTCTTGGTATTCTATTCACCGTCCTTGGCCTTTCTGACCTGCGCGATATTGCATGCGGATTGCGTGAGTCGCCCGTAGCATTACATGGAATATTTTACCCATAAGGTGTTCATCATTTCCCAGCATTCCTCTCCAGGTGGATCAAAGTGAACAAAATAATGAACCACATACTGTACAGGTGCCAGTTTTGACGTACACCGGATTATGACCTCCATATTTACTTTAAGTAAACAATGAACAGTGAGCCGGTTATTATCAACAAATGAAACCCAGAGAGTTCCCTCCAAAATGTAAATTCAGTCATTGTTTACTCACCGCTGTGTTGTTCTAACTCTATATGACTTTCTTTATTGTTCTGAACACAAAGGGAGAAATTGTGAATAAATGTTGTGGTCAGTGATGTCATACAATGGCAGTTTATGGTGACACCTCTTCAAACTTCAAAAGAACACAAAAGTATCATTCAGAAGTCTAATTAATTATTCATGAGGCTCATGATTGTTATGAAAGCATACGATAAGATTTGATGAGAAACTGAAATATAATGTGTTATTTAGTGTAAATGTTCACTGACCGTTGATCTCCTGTGTGTGTTCAGCAACAGTTCATTCAGTGCTCTCGTGACATTGGGGCGTTCAAGTAAAACTCGTTTTGTTTATCTAAAAGCAGCAATAGTGACGACAGAACACAACACAACTGCACACAAAACAGAGAACAGAACTTACTAAACATATCTGAAGAGTTTGTAGAGGAAGAATTGATGCATTTCTATTAGGGCTGCCCTCTTATAGTCGATGACAAGAGTCTTGGTTGACCAAGTTTTGATTGGTGGTACTATGGGGTCATTTTTGTTATGTAGGGTTTGGGTTAAGCCTACACAATAACGCAAGACACCTTGATTTCAACTTTTAAACTGGGAAAAAAGTGTAATTAAAATGTGTGTTTTTCAACTTTTTGAAAGATGGTTTTACAACAGAACCTGCTTCATCCGTGCATTCTCTACCAGACGGGTATTATTGATTTTGCATTGAAAATTAAATTAATTTATTTAAAAAAACGAAAAACTTAATTCAAATACATTTCTAAATTCAAACTGCACTCCAAATGACACGAAAAAGCAAATAAAGTCAGGCAAGAATCCGTCTAAACATGCAGCTGGAAAATTACTTGCACAAATGAAGACATAAAACCAATTATAAATGTAAAAATAATCATTATAATGATGATGATAATCACTGAAATATAAATCATGGTTCGAGGTGAACGTGTTGTACAGATGTATCGGCTGCAGAGCAGGTCCGGCTCCACAGGAGGGTTTGGCCCAAACAATCATGAACTTGGCCCACCTTGAGAACAACACCTACACCCACCCCTCCAACGTTTCGGCCCACCCGACAGGTCCAATTGCCCACCTTACATCTTAGAGCTGGAGAGTTGTGTCAGGAGACACGAAACCAACGTCAGTCAATAGAGGAGTACAGTGCAAAACTTTCACAACCATTCGTGTTACCCCTAGTGGTTGACTGGGGAACTGCATGCCCAAAATGGACTTAACTTAAACGAATATCGGGGAATGGGATGCATTTATGGTCGGAGATATCAAGTAGGAATATCCCACCTCCAACATCAATGGAACGCAGCAGAACCGTGTCCCTGACGAAACGAAATTTATTGCAAGCAACATTTAAATCGAAAATATTTTTAGATATATTTTTCCAGGTATTTTAGACCTCCTTGATAGATTAATATGAAAAATTCAGATTTTGATGGTCATTTCACAAACAGTCATGCAGCAGTTCAAATTAGGCTTGCTTGAGCATTAAGTGTCGTTTCAAGTTTTGGCTTTCGTGTGTGGATGTGTTTTTTTAAATGTCATTTGGTATTACTAGTTAGCTGCGACACAATGTTTGATGCCCAAAGGCACACGGCGTCTTATTCATTGTGAAACTGTGATTTCTTAATGGCATGAATCACACTGAAGGCCTCGACTTTAAATGCACGGCCCGCCACTGAACACCACACACTAAATGAACCTTTAGCTTGAGATTAAATGTTTAATGTGTGAAACTGAAGCTAGTGTCAATGTGTGTGTGCGTGCGTGTGTGTGCGGGTCTGGGGGAGGAAGGTCTTTAATTCGACTGGAAGAGGGTGAATGGCACAGGTCAGCACCGAGACTCAACCCATTTGCTTTAAATAAACAATCTTTGACATCTGCTGCCTGCCATCTATTTTCACAACCTTTGCTGACAACAGAGAGCGCAGAACATAAATATAGCTGACAAGATTCCCAGCGCCTCTTCTGGATCAAACAGATCAAATATACAAATGTATTTTATGGAGGTCAGCGTACAAGAGCTTACATCTCAACTAGGATGCCTCATCATTTTCAGCTCAAGGTCACCTGTCATCCCATTCCAGGGCTCCAGATTAACTTTTTGCCTTGGTTGCACTGGTGCGCCTAACTTTTATATTTAGGTGCACCCAAATTTTTCCTCGGTTTGCGTCGCCTTTAACGGCACAATTTCAAGGTCACCTTTTTATCACGCTCCATATACATTCATATATTATGTAAATGATTTTAAACAAGAATAAGGTGTAGGTAAATACTTTTTTATTTGAAGCACAATTATGCTGCATATAAAATTAAAAATCTTTTTAAAAAAATAAAAAAAAATGTTTAAAGTGCTTCACTGAGCTTCCAAACTAAAAACAATTAAGCAAAATAAAACATTTCAACACTTCCCTTTGCGATGTTACAGGCGACGTTGAATTTTATTATCATCTCTGATTGTTCTGAGGATGCACTTACAAATGCACTGTTCTGGCCACATTCTTTACAATAAATGCAGTGCATTATGTTCTCTTTCTTATTAAACCTTAACCAGGGAAACTGGTCTAACCAGTCTTTACGAAATATATATGTTTTTCCCTTTTTATTTTGAGTCTCTATCTCGGGCCCGGTAACGTTAGGCTCTACCTCCGTCTCTGAGTCGGATGCCATCTCCGACGAAGGACCAGGACTTGGCATCTTACCAGACTGGCTGAAGTAGCTCCGTGTCTGGGCTGTTGTCGGACCATTGCCCGGGTAGAGTGTAGGGAGGAACAGGCCTACTTTTCTTACAGAAAAAACTCACTATGGGTCTATTTCTTTTCATTATTCGACTTCTGCGTTTTTTTTTTTTTTTGCTGATGCTGATTGCCGTAACTGATTCTCTTTTGCTCCGGTCGCAATTTCAATCACACAGCACGGAGCCTACATGAATATCTGGACCACAGCCAATCAGAGGCAAAGACCCGCCCCATCTCTGTCTCTGATTGGTTTAGACCACAATATGATCCAACCATGAGTGAGTTCTGTCTAGGAGAACAAACGCTTAGTTCGCGGGGAAAAAAAAAGAAGTTCGCCGAGAAGCAGCGGATGCGTGCGAGGACGTTAGGTGCACCGGTGCGACCAAGGAAAAAAATTCGTACAAATTTTGGTCGCACAAATTGGTCGCACTCTAGAGCCCTGCATTCCTGTTCCAGAGTTACACAAATGTGAGCCCCGTTTTCTCTCAATCTCTTATTGGTGATTCTTCAAGTATTTGCACGTTTGTGTCCCAGGTGCTTTTTATTTAAACTAACACATTACAACTTGTTTTCTTGTTAAACGAATGTCACATTAAAACTCTATGGGACACTTTAAACATGCTACAAACATGTTAGCATCATGCTAACACATGATAGCATAGCCTAGCGAAGTGATACAACATGCTAAAAACGTGCTAAAACATGCTAGCATCATGCTTACACATGCTAGCATCACCTAGCGAAGTGTTAAAACTTGTTAAAACGTGTTAGCATCATGTTAACACATGCTAACATCGTCTAGCTACTGTGTAACATTTGAAGTAAATTTGGAATAAAAACAATAAAAAATAAAAAAAACATTCTAGAGATGAAAAAAATGAAAATGTCATCATTTACTCACCCTAAAGTTGTTCTAAACCTGTATGAGTTTCTTCTGTTGAAGACAAAAGAAGATATTTGACAAAGTAATCAGTATTTGTAACAGATTACATTTTAAAAGTAACTCTGCGCATGTGTATATTTTCGTTCTTCGAATATGCCATTAATTGTGATTCATTCGATCAATTAATCAGCATATCGTGTAGTTCGTTCCATTTAAAACATTTTAATTGATTGACAGCCCTAATTATAATCTAAGCAAATAGTGAAACAATCACAATCTAATCTATGTACTTAAATGTCTACATAAATGACGACTGTTTGTGAGTTGTGGCATCACTATTTTTCTTATAATAGTAACGTTTAATCAAAAGTGTGTGTATTTGTGAAGCAAGTCAAGAAAACAATCAGTGAAGATGAAATATAAGACATGTGATGAGTGAAGACAAAAAGATAGATTTTACTCTGCATTATTTACAATCAAGCTGTCCTGTGAATTTTGGGTACATCAAATTCTAGCTATGAAATTAGCCGTAAGACAAAAGAATCGACTATATGAGGTGTGATGTTGGAGAAAAATGACATATATGACAGCATTCTCGTGATGTCCAATCTTGATATTATTAATATGCAAACTCAATAACCAAATGTTTTAAAATCTCCAAAAAGTCCCAGAAGCACCCTTTGTGACGAGTGGAAAAACACAATGAGTATCTGACTGCATTGATGGTGTGTGTTCAGGAAGTGTCTCGTCTGTTTGAAGAATTCCGCCTGACACTGTGAGGGGTTCATTAAGATTCAGTCTGCGGGGATTGACATCATTGATTGTGACGAACGTGTGTATTTCAAGCAAGATGTCATTTTCATCTCCTGTTTATCATGTGAATAGGCGCCAGACAGGATGCGGGGCTCTCGGCGCTGTCGTTTATGATTGAATAAGATGTTGCCTTTTCATTTACGCCTGTTAAAAATAAGTGAACCGTGACCAGTATTGCCGCCGTGTCATGACAAGTGTGAGACGGAAGATTTTGTTGATGTAGTCCATCTGGAAGAGATCCGGAAGTGTGCGCAAAAGTGTTTAAGTTGAACAGAGAACAACATTACAACTTCCTGTGAAAGTGGAGGATTACAGAGTTGTAACTGTTTCGATTTTCTGATTAAAGTTCCATTTATGTAACCAAATGTAACAGAAACGTTCAAAATTAAAGGAATATTCTGAATTCAATCAAATTCAAGAACAAGGAACTAACAATGGAAGTCAATGGGGTGAATGTTTGGAGGGTTTAAAAGGCAGAAATGTGAAGCTTATGATTTCATCTGTTAAAACTTGTGTATTATTTGAGATGTAAAGATTAATTAACAGACTTTTATGGTTTAAGCTGATGTGTCTATATGGCAACAAAGACATCAAATTGGCTGTAAATTTACACACATGCAGTTAGTTAAGTAATTTTATTACAGTCAAATCATGTCAACACTCATATTGTTTATGTCTTGTGTCTATACTATTAAAACAGTGAGTTAATTAATGTTGACGGATTATAAAAAAATCCATTATGTCTCAGTGTAACCCAACATTTTTGCTTTTTTTAAAGGAGCAATGATTCGAAATACATTTTTAAGGTAATCTACATTATGCAACAAATGCTGTCGAGCTTTGGGCCCTAACCCTAATAGCTCTAACCCTAGCTAATCTTAACCCTAAAGACCCAAACCTAACTAAATTAACCCTATACTTACTATCCCCAAGCTTAATAAAACTAACCCTAATAACCCTTATAACACTAACCATAACTAATTTTAACCCTAATAACCCTAATCTAACTCTAATAAACAAACTTTCTAACCCTAACTTTACTAAACCTAACCATAATACCCTAACTAATCTAAACCCGAATGACACTAACCTAAATCTAACATAACCCTAACCTTAATAACCCTAACCAAACTAACTCTAACCCTAGCTAATCTTGACCCTTATGTACTAAACCCTAACTAATCCTAACCCACCTAACACTATACTTACTAACCCTAAATGATAACCCTAATCCTACAAACACTCAAAACCTCTAACCCTAACTAATATTAATAATTAATCTAACCTAACTCTACTAACCCTAACCATAGTAACCATAACTATTCTTAACCCTAACCTAAACCTAACCTAACCATGATTTGAAATACATTTTTGAGGTAATCAACTTTATGCAACAAATGCTGTTGTGCATTTGGCCCTAACCCTAAATAATCTTAACCCTAAAGACCCAAACTTAACAATACTAACCCTATACTTACTATCCCTAAGCTTAATAATACTAACCATAACTAATCTTAAACAAACAGACCATAACCTAACCCTAATAAACCTAACTTTAATAACCATAACCCTACTAACCCTAACTAACTCTAACCCAAGCAAATCTTGACCCTTGTGAACCTAACCCTACAAACCATAACCTTACTAACCCTATGCTTAATAAACCTAACTCTACTAATCCTAACTGACTCCAACCCTAACCCTACCCTAACCCTAACTAATCTTAACCCTAAACACCCAAAGCTAACTCTAATAATGCTAACCTTATTAAACCTAAGCTTAATAAACCTAACTCTACTAATCCAAACTAATTCTAACCCTGACTAATCCTAACTCTATTAACCCTAACCTTAATAATCCTAACCTTAATAACCCTAACCAATCCTAACCTTAATAACCCCAACTAATTCAAACCCTAGCTAATCCTAACCCTAATGACCCTAATCTAACCCTAACTAATCCTAACTAACTCTAACCCTAACTCTATTAAACCTAGCCTTACTATACCTAAGCTTAATAATCTTAACCTTAATAATCCTAACCTTAATAACCCTAACTAATCATAACCCTACAAACCTTAACTGTACAATCCCTAAGCTTAATAACAATAACCCTACTAACCCTAACTAACTCAAACCCTAACTAATCCTAACCCTAACTAATCCCAACTAACTCTAACCCTAACTCTATTAACCCTAGCCTTACTATACCTAAGCTTAATAATCTTAACCTTAATAATCCTAACCTTAATAACCCTAACAATCCTAACCTTAATCACCCTAACTAATCATAACCCTACAAACCCTAACCTTACAATCCATAAGCTTAATAACAATAACCCTACTAACCCCAATTAACTCAAACCCTAACTAATCCTAACCCTAACTAATCCCAACTAACTCAAACCCTAACTAATCCTAACCCTAATGACACTAACCTAACCCTACTAACCCTAACCCATAAGTGTAAAATCGTACTCCTGATAAACATCAAACATCTCAATAGCTGTGATTCAGTCACATCACGCAGCAGTTTGTATAATGCCAATTTAAAGACTTCACAGTTACTTTTATTTTCAGTTCCATAAAATCACCAGAACTCCAGCTTCATCAATGCTCTGAATGGACTTTGTAATTTACCAATTAGTAATTAACACAGCACTATCATTAAAGGTCAAGAAGTTAATAATCGCCTACTTGGCCTCTCCATTTGCTGTCTGTCTGCCATTGTGCTCATGTGTCCATGGTAACACAGTCAAAGAACAAGCCTGTTATTTAGCATTAACATTGGGATGGCAGAATCATGCTAAGTGGCACTACTGCCCAATTTACACACACCAATAATCCACCTTCTCTCCATAATCCATAAAGCTTTATCTGGGATTGGAAAGTCATAGTATGGAATAAGGAAGGACACAGAAAAAGATACAAACTGCTAAATCTTTTTCCTCAGTCCATTACCAATCATGTAATTATGATACAATTGCACAAGGAAATTGAATTTGTATACTTGAATACAACACATATAATCAGATATGTGTCCATACAGTATATGTGTGTGCTTAATGTGCAATCCAAAATGGGCATTTCTTTCAGAATACCAACAGTACTGTATGTACCAAAGACTGTGACCTGTGGTTAACTCGACCCTGACACATACGATAAATGTGCCATAATTCTATTCAGAAATACCCTCTCAATCTTCTTTTAGCAGGGTCAACACACCTGTTCGAGCAGAGAATATGTTCTGTATAATAGCTTTTGCTCTTAGCTATACTTTACTGTACCTCAAAGCAGGGTCACAGAGCTCCGCCATTAGTCCCCAGGGTCATATCTATTTATATGCATTATGTCCATTGGGACAAAATGCATGAAACATATTCTGCCTAGAATCATTATAGGCCAATTCATTCTCTAAAGTGAATGGTATAACTGTTCTTTTCAATTTGGATTTCATTTCAGTTCATTTGCATTATTATTTCCTTAAAGGAGTCATAAAATGCTTTTTCATTTTTTTTATTATGACCCTCTGTCTGATACGATTGGTTTTAGGCTGCTTCTCCTTTAAAAGTTGAAAGATGAATGCCCACTGATCTGATTAGTTAACGTCATTGCATCAGAAAAACAGTATCCATGGCCCCCGCCGTATATATTAGTATATTACTACATAATATGTTTAATTTCACTCAGCGATAATACAATTATTAAACTAAAACAAATATTCTTTATATATTTATGGACTGATTTGATAAACAGCAGTGTAATAATGATATGCTTGGTGTTGGTGTCCTTATCAGAGGTTACTTGGCGATAGAGGTCTGCACGAGCCTTAAAATGATACCCGAAACCCACCCGTGCCAGAGACCGTACGATACCATCAGATTTTAAGCCCAAACCTGACCTGTATCCGAGACCGTTTGACACCATCAGATTTTAAGCCCGAACCCAATCCATGCCCGAGACCGTATGATACCGTCAGCTTTTAAGCCAGAACCCAACCCGTGCCCGAGACTGTATGATATGTTCAGATATTAAGCCTGTACCAGAGACCGTACGATACGGTCAGATATTAAGCCAGAACCCAACCCGTGCCCGAGACTGTATGATATGGTCAAATATTAAGTCTGTACCCGAGACCGTACGATACCGTCAGATATTAAGCCCGTACCCGAGACCGTACAATATGGTCAAATATTAAGCCTGTACCCGAGACCGTACGATACCGTCAGATATTAAGCCCGTACCGAGACCGTACGATATGGTCAAATATTAAGCCTGTACACGAGACTGTACAATATGGTCAAATATTAAGCCTGTACCCGAGACCGTATGATACCGTCAGATATTAAGCCTGTACCAGAGACCGTACAATACCGTCAGATATTAAGCCCGTACCTGAGACCGTACGATATGGTCAAATATTAAGCCTGTACCCGAGACCGTACGATACCATCAGATATTAAGCCTGTACCAGAGACCGTACAATACCGTCAGATATTAAGCCCGTACCTGAGACCGTATGATACCGTCAGATATTAAGCCTGTACCCGAGACCGTACGATACAGTCAGATTTGAAGTCAGAACCCAACCCATACGATACCATCAGATTTTAAACCCAAACCGTACCAGATCCTGAAATTGCTCACTTTTTTATTTAACAACTTCTCTTGGCATGTACTGTTGAAATAGGTTGTATTTTATGTTCAAAATTCGTAAAAATAGTGTAACTATAAACACATTATTAACAAGGCGCAGCAGTCCCTCAGTGCACTAGAGCAGAAAGGGGAAACATGGCCTTATTTGTACATATTTTTAGTGATTCACAAAAGAGTCCACTGTAAAATGTGTTGAACAAACAAGTATTCGTGCATTGTAGTGATCAGGCACGTTGTTAAAAATAAACTTAAGCCATTCATTCCTCACGCTGGGATCCCTTGTGCAGTTTCTCCACATCCAGGCACACAACAACATCTGATACTCGACATCCTCCCCTCACAGCAGTAACTTAAACTGTTCTCTCACTTACAGTACAACCATGACGATGATGCATGTTGTGAGCTATGTATATGCAAATGAGCAATGTCTCATGACGTCACACACACAGATTTCAAAATGAGACATTAGAGCAGGTCGGTAACAATAAATGCTCTTTTTAGACTGGGGATGAAGTTTTGAGTTCTGAAACTTACAGTATGTTTTTATAGTACATTTCCCTCGTATCTGTCTAAATATCAAGGGAATATTTCATTATCTCCATTTCATGACTCCTTTAACAGAAGCAGTGCCCTTGTGCCACTTTTTACTTTTTAGAACACTGTAAATAGCCACTCGTTGCACCCCAAGCTCTCTGCAAATATTGATTTTACGGTGATTGACTGGTGGCCATTACTGAAGCCTGACGATCACATTAGGGGAAGAAATGGCAAAAGCTTTCTTTGTCAAATCTGAGGGCAAGAGTTTTGTTGTCATGGAGAGAGATGGACGACAGCGCACAGCCTAGCTGTGAGTTATGAATAATTTTAACAGGCCCTGCTACGTGCCCTGAGGCTAGGCTAGCTCACAGCGATTCTTTCACTTTCCCTCTCACTTTCTTTTTTTCTGTTCTCTTTTTTCCTGCCCACTAATTTCCACCAGCTCTGCAGCATCAATCTGAAAGCAGGTGTGTTGTTCTGCCATGACTTGCTCTTCAAGCACAGCTATCTTTATAACAGGTTTACGTCACATGTTCTCCATTATCGTAACATTGATCAGAGATGAGCTCCAACAAGAGAAAGTGCAGAAGAATTGGGTTTTATCAGCTAGGGATTGGCACATTACTGTTTGTGTGTTAGCGTTGGTGGAATTTTACCAGTTTAATGATGTTACTGAAACATTGTTCATGGAAGATTAATGTTGCAAAATGATTAGTCAACATGAAATAAAATTTGCCCCCCATTTACTTCCTTAATGCTTGTTCCTGGTCTTATTATGAATGATGCATCTTTGTACATTAGTTGGGGAATTGTTTTTTTTTTTTGTTGTTATCTTTAATCAAAAAGTAATAACTTGCTCTGCCTTCTGTGACGTCAACATTGATTTGTAACAAACGAAAAATGTTTCGGTCCCTCTTTTCAACTCCTCCATATACAGCAGAACAGTGATTCCCAACCATGGCCATGCAATTTGAACGATCCTGATATTGATTCCTAAAATTCCTAAATCGTTCCTTTTTTATTTACTCTATGCAAAGTTCAGCACCAAGAT
The DNA here is from genome assembly GCF_025860055.1 of Xyrauchen texanus. Classification (NCBI taxonomy): domain Eukaryota; kingdom Metazoa; phylum Chordata; class Actinopteri; order Cypriniformes; family Catostomidae; genus Xyrauchen; species Xyrauchen texanus. The sequence goes on along the minus strand of NC_068307.1, from coordinate 1,420,165 downwards.
ACTTTCACAGCATGTTGACCACTGCTCACTGAATAGCTGCTACTCTTAAAGAGACAGTACCATTTTAGCACTTATAGAATAGAATCCTTTATTTTGGTCACACATTATACACACAGGTTTTTGTATATATACAGTGAAATGTATTAGTTTTCACATATCCCAGCTAAGCTTGGGTCAGAGTGCAGGGTCAGCCATGATACGGCGCCCCTGGAGCAGGTAGAGTTAAGGGCCTTGCTCAAGGGCCCAACGGTGGCATCTTGGTGGTGCTGGGGCTTGAGCCCCCGACCTTCTGGTCAGAAACACTGAGCCTCAACCACTGAGCCACCACTGCCCCACTCAAGCCACCACTGCCCAAAATATTATGCCCACACACAGGTGAAGCGAATAACGTTGATCATTTTCTAAGGTGGTCACATGTCAAGGTCTAGAATAGATGGTAAGTGAACAATCAGTTCTCGTAGTCAACGTGTGAATGCAGGAGAAATGGGCAGGAGTAAAGACCTGGGCAACTCTGACAAGGGCCAGATTGTTATGGCCAGATGACTTGGTCAGAGCATCGCTGAAATGCCAAGGCTTGTGGGGTGATCCCGGTCAGCAGTGATAAGTACCTACCAACAGTGGTCCGAGGAGGGACAAATCATAAACCAGCGACAGGGTGTTGGGCGCCCAAGGCTCATTGATGAGCAAGGGCAAGGAAGGCTATCCCGTCTGGTCTGAACCGACAGAAGGTCTACTATGGGACAAGTCACAGACATTTTTAATGATGGTCACGGGAGGAATGTGTCACAACACACAGTGCATTCCCTGCTGCGCATGGGGCTGCGTAGCTGCAGAGTGCCCATAATGACACCTGTCAACAGTCGAAAGCGCCTACAATGGGTATGCGAGCATCAGAACTGGACCTTGCAGTTAGTGGAAAAAGATCGCCTGGTCCACTGAGTCCTTTTTTCTTTTACATCACGTAGATGGCCGTGTACATGTGCGCCGTGTACCTGGGGAAGTGATGGAACCAGTATGCAATATTGGAAGCCGGTGGAGGGAGTGTGATGCTCTGGGCAGTGTTCTGCTGGTAAACATGTGGACATCAATTTGACATGTGCCCAACTACCTAAACATCATTGCAGACCAGGTACACCCCTTCATGCCAATGGTATTACCTAATGGCAGTGACCTCTTTCAGCAGGATAATGAGCCTTGCCACACTGAACACATTGTTTGGGAATGGTATGAGGAACATGATGAAGAGTTCAAGGTGTTGCCCTGACCTCCAAATCCCCCAGATCTCAATCCCATTGAGCGTCTGTGGGATTTGTTGGACCAACAAGTCCGATCCACAGCAACTCCACCTCAAAACTTACCAGACTTGAAGGATCTGCTGCTAATGTCTTGGTGCCAGATACCACAGGACACCTTCAGGGGTCTTGTAGAGTCCATCCCTTGGCTGTTTTGGGCGGCACGTGGAGGACCAACAGCACATTAGGCAGGTGGTCATAATGTTTTGGCTCATCATGTATTTGTAAATTATACAAAATATGCAAGTTAACAAAAAACAGGAAACAATATATATACACTGTACATACATTAGGGCTGAGAAATGTAACACTTTAACTTCTGCGATTACGAGTTGACTTTTTAACAAGTTGTCAAATTAAAGCAATTAATGCAGTATTAATTTATATTTGTTTTACTTCCTGAATCTTTACTAATGTTTTTCCCCACTTCCTGAGTCTAAAATGGGCATATATAATTTCCCAGGCAGTGCACGCTCACCTCAACTGCACATCCTAGAACAGAAACTGATTTTGTGGAGCAGTGCACACATATTCATAGCGCACAACACATTTCCCGGGAATAATAAACACTGGAGCGTACGGAGAATGGAGACTACACCCGCAAGTGGTGAGCCAGGTGTGGCATAGATACAGGCAAGCTGCCATATCTCTTCCCACTGGCCGAAAACCAGTCATCTGAACCAGTGTCAAAGAGACTGAATGGCAACCAGAGAAAATACCATTCTGGCACCATTCTGAGTAAACTCTAGAGACTATAGTGTCTGTTGTGCATGAAAATCCAAGGAGATCAGCAGTTATACCAGTCAAACCAGCCTGTCTGGCACCAACAATCATGCCATCAATTTTCCCTATTGTGATGGTTGATGTGAACATTAACTGAAGCTCCTGACCCATATTTGCATGATTTTATGCAGTGCATTGCTGCCACATGATTGGCTGATTAGATAATCAAATGAATAAGTAGGTGTACAGGTGTTCCTAATAAAGTTCTAGGTGAGTATATATATATATATATATATTTATATATATATTAGTGCTGTCAATTGATTATTTGTTTTTTATCTAATTATGATTAGATTAATTGCATTCATGAATATGTGCTAAGAAATCCCATTAAATAACAATAATTCAATGTATGATTAATTATAAATAGTTGTTATTTAACTATCAACAATTGTTGTTAAAATATATAATAACAAAATTATAATACAGATAATTAAACAGTTACATTATATTATTTTGACACACAAGTTCACACAAAAATGTTTTCATGGACAGATATGCAACAAATTGTCCCTGAGAGATATTACAGAAATAAGTGTTGTAAGATTGTAACAGTAAAAGAATATGACACTTTCGACCTGTCAATATTTTTTCGCATTCTCACAGCATTTTAGTTTAAGCGAATTATTGAGACTTAATGCCAATTTTAAGCCATGTTGTTCATAACAGTTGTCAGTTGAGGGCGCTATTTTGCTGCTGTTGTTTTTAGCAACCGTTTCTACATGATGCCAGCAAAGCTAATTGGTATCTTTGGTGCTGGGTTTTGGAAATTGGGGGCGTGGCTAATCAAACGGCTCAGTCCCATGGAGGTAGAAAGGTTGAAATTGCTTACAGCACCTTTAAAAAAAAACGACAATATAAAAAGTGGCTTTAGAATGCAATTTATTGTTTACCTCCATATTATTGAACATAAGACTACCATTGTCCTACAGCAATTCATTTTGCAATTGAATTTGTCTATCAGTCCGAGATTTATTATAAGGGCTTGTTTAAGGACACATCAGTGTTCACCTGCGTCAGACGGATGCTTTGAGCATCTTGGTTGCGTTGTGTCATAATCATAACACTTTTAGATCACTGTGTCAACTTAAACGAAGTTTGAAACTTAGAAAAACACGTCTTGAGATCCCTGCATTCGGATCTGCGCTCCATCAAGCGATGTTTGCACGCAAGAACATGTTCTTATCTTGCGTTGTCTGATCTTGGTAAGTGTGGTTTGTTCTCTGTCTGTATGAGCTGTGTGTTGCATATACAGCTGGAGTTTTGCTTACTGCCCCCTGGAGAAAACAAGTGGTACTCCAAGATTTAATTGCTCAAGCACCGTACACACATGCAGCGACATCCAGCAACAAAGCGACCTCATCTCTTTCATTTTCAGTGAGAGCTGGCGACTTCCGGTGACATGAGTGACCTCTGGCGACTAGACATGGGAGTAGGGAGCGACATGACAAAGTTGAGAAAGTTTAACAGTGCAAATGAGGAGCGACTTTAGGGAGGGACAAGCAATAGGAGAAGACTGTGTCAGTGGAGGTCACATCGCATAACGGCACCTTTGAGATAATGGAGTCGAGTGCAGGCAAGACTAAGCAGAAGTTTCTGTGAGTTATTTCACTGTTCTGTATGATTCGACTGTAACCACATACATAGGCGGCTGTGGCTCAGGTGGTAGAGTGGGATGTCCACTAATCACAGGGTTGGTGGTTTGATTCCCGGCCCACGTGACACCACATGCCGAAGTGTCCTTGGGCAAGACACTGAACCCCAAGTTGCTCCCAATGTCAGGCTAGCACCTTGCATGGCAGCTCTGCTATCATTGGTGTGTGAATGGGTGAGTCACAGTGTAAAGCGCTTTGAATACCGCTAAGGTAAAAAGGTGCTATATAAGTGCAGACCATTTACCATGTCGGCAGTCTAAGTGAGTTTGATTCGTGCATTGATGGTTTGTTCATCTTATTAATGATGTGATGCAATGAGCGATGCTGCAGTTCATATAAAAACACTTCAGAATATGTATAGGCAAGAAAACTGATCCTTTGCCAAATTAGAATGATCATATTTCAATAGATATGTCCAGACATGATGTCCACCAATAACGTTAGTGTGACAGCAGTAGGAACACCCACTAGCGGCTTCACAGTACAGAGACTAGCGGCATCAAGTGATAAAAGACGCTGCACATGCGTGTACGGGCTTCGGATGGAAGGAATATTCCTTTTTATGGTCCGAGGACATGATCGTGTTAAGTCCACTATACGTAGACTACAAAGATCATATCAAAATACTTTGGGGGAAAATGCCGTCCCAGTGTGGATGAGAGGCGTAAACAGAGAAATCAGTACGTTTTCAAACAAAAACATATTAGTGCGGACATGACCAAAGCCCACTTTCAGCATCCAATCGGTCTATTATGGATAAAATCAAGTCTTGCATTTCTTTCCCATTGCGGTCACAACACCTTGAAGACGTAAAATCGTTTGCAGCCACCGTATCATGTTTCACTACAAGCAAGTCAATTCACAGTTTACAGTCTTTATTCAATGCTGCCCTATTTTAGCCTTCACCATTTCTGCTCCAGTCAAGCAATTTCATCCTGTCTCTGTGATTTCATCGACATTCTTTGATCAAAGCATAATCAATAGGTGACGTTAGTTGTAGGTTGTTTGACTGGTCACACCAACCTCACTCTTAATCAACATGATCTAGAATCCCCATGGCTGTCAGTGCGGCCTGTAATCGGCTCCTCTGCTTTTAATAGATGAGCACCTGCGGGACAGACATTCTCTCTCTCCACACAATGTCTTAAATGTGTCGGGGAAGTAAATCACAGCTCTGCTCGTAGAGGTGTCCGATTAGCAACACACATCTATTTACATGAGTGCAAAACACACTACAGCTCAGAGTTTTGCCTGTAAATTATCAGCAGTGATGGACTGGGTCAGAGGTCATGGTTTTGCTCAAATGTATCATGCCCAGGGACGGATTCTGACTTGCAAAGGCCCTGGGGCCAATTATCTCCAAGTGCCCCCCTCCACCCAAAGGTTGTTGAGCATGGGGCTGGTAGGGGGTCGTTGTTCAAGCCCAAAAGGGTTTTCAAGTGGGGGGGATCACCAAACTATAATGTGCAGCCATAAAGCCCAGGGAACCCCCGGGTAGTTAAGGGCCCCCGGGCCGTCAAGGGTCCCTGGGCACTGGCCCCATTGGCCTGGTCGATAATCCATCCCTGAACATGCCTCTGAAAAACATACAGGAGTGTCTGTGAGTTACTGAGATTCAATACTACTCTATTCATCCGTTTAGTGTATAAGAAAATATTGACCTCTTCTGATCTGTGAGTGTATGACGCAGAGAGTTCTGGTCCTCAATGCTGATTGGTCAATAGCCATCCTCTATTGACGATAATTTACAGCTCTGACCTTTTCACCGAGTAGCTCTGTGTATTACTGCACAGCACTCTTGCCAACCACTATTTACCTCAATGTCAGGGAGAAAACATGTCACAAACTATTTTTGTTGTTGTTGTTGTTGTTAAAACTAACAAGCCAGCATGTATAAAGTACATTTTGGTCTATTAGTTGGCATGATATACGGCGAATGGTGCGAGGAGCAATTTGGAGAGATGCACCGTCATGCTTCGGTACAGAAAAATAACATTGATACACTCGAGAAAACTCGCAATGAAAAATATACAGTGCAACAAACCCAGTGGGCAGTGAAATGCGTCAATGACTGGTGTAATGAAAAGGGTCATTGCATTGAATTTAAACAAATCACCAAGACAGAACTCAACGAAATCCTCCGTGACTTCTACGGGACAGTCACGGTAAAGGTGAACATTGTGGTATCAGCTGTTATGCAGTGCTCCGTTCCAGTGTGAACAGATATCTGACTGACCCACCTTTGAGTTTATCCTGGTGTTTAACGAGAGGAAGTCAGATCACCTCATCAAATAATGCTTTCACTGGAGTCGTGAAGACACTGAGAAGAGAGGGCCGTGACAAAACAGAGCATCACATACTGATTACAGCTAAGGATTTCAGCACCATTAAACTGTCCCATCCTCTTGATCCCAGCACACCCAAAGGACTCGTGAACAAAGTCTGGTTTGACGTGCAGTTGCATTTTGGACGTAGAGGGAAAGAGGGGAACCAAGAACTCATGGCAGACTCGTTTTGGATTTTAACCGATGAAAATGGCCACAAGGACCCACTTCTACTTCTCTCTTCTTCCATCTACCTTCACCCCAAAAAGCAAAACCTCACTGAATGCATTTGGTACGTAACTATATGTATACAACATAATCTACAGTACATCAGATATCAGCTGTGTTAAATCTTAGTCACTTTTGCCTGTTTTTTGGGGGGTTCTTTTGGACTGTTGCAGGTACACGAGAGAGCCTATGGTGTGAATTACCACGCAACTATGTTGCCGAGGATTTGTAATGCACCTCCAAGGTTTACAAAATTCACGATTACTGATTATATCCTTTTTATTGTTGTGGTTGTTAGGCAATGAATGTTAGTAAATGATCTTTCTTTAATAAAATATGTTAAAATACTATAATCGGGTGCCTGGGTATCTCAGCGAGTATTGACGCTGACTATCACACCTGACTCCAGCCAGGTCTCCTAATCAACCAAATTGGCACGGTTGCTAGGGAGGGTAGCAATACCGCCACTCCCTATAAGCAGACTATGCAGTCTTCGTAGGGCACCAACTCCCCTAGGGGGGCACCATCTTACCCTAGGAGGGCACCAGAAAGTCCACCGGCTGCCCTTACTCACCCGTTATACGTTATTCAAGGACCCGAAAGGAGTTGCGGAACACAGATGATCACTTCAAGCTCATATCACGCAAGCATCAAGCAGCGCTTTGTCCTCCACATTGGGGTGCCTGCACACGGACTAGTTTATGCAGCTGAATGCACTGATTTCAAAGGGGATGGTACGTCGGAAGGACGAAGAGGGAAATTATGAGATGTTTAACATGTCTTCATAAATGTCAACCATTTTTTAATTTTTAAAGACATCATTTGTGAGGAAAAACTTGTGTGAAAGACACTTTGGTGTTTAGTTTGAGCCGAAGTTGTGCTGATGCGTCACTTCATAGACTTCAATGTATTCGGCAGCACTGACACAAGTCATGTGACATCTCTTAAACGTGTAGAAACATCAGTCACTTTTACACATTAATAGCTCTTCTGTCCGTTTCTCTCCACGATGAGGTAGACTCACATGCCGATGCTGAAATAAATGAACGACATCCCCCTCTCATTCAGTCGGTACAAGTACCAGGTCATTCAGTTTGTTTATGAATGAGAAGTTTCACGAATGCCGCTTCTTTCTTTACATGCACCGCTGAAGCAAAGCACGCGATTGGCCGCTGCTGTAATCAATCAAGAGATCTGCCTCGGTTGCACCACGATTGCCAAGCACACGATTGGCCGCTGCTGTAATCAATCATGAGGGTGTAAGCGCCCTTAACTGCTGATGTTGTTTTTGAGCTTGTAATGGAAACCTTGCTAGCAACACAGTCAAATGGTTATATGAATATATTTTCCAGGGAAAATAATTATTTTTCCAGGACATTTAGG
>NC_068307.1:1217500-1407500 GCF_025860055.1 Xyrauchen texanus | reverse complement strand
CTCCAGTGTGCTGTCTGTCTGCACTGGTCTCAGAAGAGTTATATGAGAGCTACAGGATGCTCCCTTGCTCCCTATTTAGTGCATGACTTATCCTCCAGTGTGCTGTCTGTCTGCACTGGTCTCAGAACAGTTATAGGAGAGCTATAGGATGCTCCCTTGCTCCCTATTTAGTGCATGACTTAACCTCCAGTGTGCTGTCTGTCTGCACTGGTCTCAGAACAGTTATAGGAGAGCTATAGGATGCTCCCTTGCTCCCTATTTAGTGCATGACTTAACCTCTAGTGTGCTGTCTGTCTGCACTGGTCTCAGAACAGTTATAGTAGAGCTATAGGATGCTCCCTTGCTCCCTATTTAGTGCATGACTTAACCTCCAGTGTGCTGTCTGTCTGCACTGGTCTCAGAACAGTTATAGAGAGATATAGGATGCTCCCTTGCTCCCTATTTAGTGCATGACTTATCCTCCAGTGTGCTGTCTGTCTGCACTGGTCTCAGAACAGTTATAGTAGAGCTATAGGATGCTCCCTTGCTCCCTATTTAGTGCATGACTTAACCTCCAGTGTGCTGTCTGTCTGCACTGGTCTCAGAACAGTTATAGAGAGCTATAGGATGCTCCCTTGCTCCCTATTTAGTGCATGACTTAACTGCATATAGGTCTATTTTTTTCTTCTTTTGAGGAAATGTGGTGCCAGTGTCCACATATGTGGACATCATGTTTATCAGGGTGCTGACGTGCGAAAAATGAATGGATTTTTTAAAGTGGCATATCAAATGAAACTAGAGACTCGCCTCTTTCCACCCAAACATTTTCTTTCAATGAAAAAACATAGATTTCTTACCAGAGGCACTTTTGTTGGCGCTGCGCCCGTTGGAGCGCTTCATGGAAATCGATGGTATGCTGTTGTGTCACGTGACTCTGTGCGGCAGATGTTTAACCCTTAAATGACATTCTAGAGTCTTGTGAACAGAATTCAGATGGGTTTTATTCATTTAAATTATGCATTGCATATAGCGAAGCCAAAATACACCGTCCACGCCTGTGGACGTGGGGTCGCACAAGGCCTGTTCACACCAAAGCCGTGAAGATTTTGCAAGACAAACTTCTGATGGAAGGTCTATACTCCGTAAAAAATGAAGGAAAAACTATTTCAATCTTTTACAGTAAGTGGTGCTATTGCTGTTCAACAAGCATTTATACCAGTCTGCTGCCCGCACCTTTAGCTGTTAGAGATTAATATATGAAACACTGTTAAAGCATGTATTTACCTAATTTGGTAAAACTGTTTCATTATGTTCTTTTTATGGTATTGATGCGTTTTCTGGGTTTATGTTTGCAGTACAAAGGGTTCAAGAACTGCAACTATTTATTTTAAAGTATATTATTTCAGGGGACTGTATCATCTGCATGTCTAAAGCCGGTGTTTGCCAGTAGATTAATGCCACCAACGTGCTGGATTTAGCAGCTGCAACAACTCTGGAAAAATTACAAAAAGCTCTTATTTCATTTTTACATGTAGAATTTGGTACTGCCACTTTAAGAGCAGCACGCTTTTTACTGGTTCCTTTTCCATTGAGCCCTCAGTCTAAGTAGTGATCGCAAGCTGTTTAGTCAGTAACGCTGTTGACAGTGGAGTGTTTGCCAACTGCATTTTTGTTTGTGACCTGGTGAGGCAAGGCGGAGGGTGCGGCCGGGTCGTGATTCCGCACACCCAGCCCCTAATCAGGCTAATTAGCCCTCGAGAGGGATAAGGGCTGACTGAAGACGGCAGTGCGACAGAGAGAGAGAGTTACGGACAGCTGTCCAACACCTGTGGGTGTTTGTCTTTTTGGTTTAGTTTATAATTAAAATATTATATTGTCAAGCCGGTTCTCACCGCCTCCTTTCCATTGATCCCATTACACTGGTGCCGAAACCCGGAAAGGTGGACAGATGCACCGTAGTTGAGTTCTCGCCGCTACCACCCACCCCAAAGGAGCAGCCGCGGCCATCTGCAGGGGGACGGAGGAGCCCGGTCGCCTGGAAGCGGAGGAACGGCCGCCAACCACGAGTGGAGGAGGGGCTCCCAACCAACCGCCTGGAGTGGATACCGCTGCCAGGGGCGGTGGAGACCCCTACCGTCCACCAAAAAAGGGGCGGGGCGTTCCGTCCGCCAGGGGCCGGAGAACGGCCTCTGATCTGCCCGGGGAGGTGCGTCTGTCGTCCATTAGAGGGTGGAGAAGTGGCCGAGGACCAAGCTATGGCATATCGGAGAACTGGCGAGTAAGGTTTTTTTTCTCTCTCTCTCCTCTCGCTCTCCCACTTCCGCTCCGTGTTGGCCTTTCCCTCTCTTTTTAAAATGTTTTATTAATTTGGCACGATCGCCTTTACGCATGTAGTGCCACACATTGTTTTTTGTTTCCCTCCCCTTGTCCCCTCCCTTCATCCATGTAGACGGGGATGACCTGCCGGGAGATGGAGCGGAAGGCACAGCATTTAACATGGTAACGGTTATGCAACAAATAAATAGGCTAAAAAACCAAGACATCTTATTGCACAAAACTATCATAGTAAAAAAATAAGAAATGCATCATTACAGTGGCACAAACCCGCTTATGGGCATCCTGAAATCAGAATGATGTGCTTCAATGTAAACGGAGAGTTCGGGAGTCTCACACGTTCACACTGCCAGCGACACACGGCGACAAAACGACCTCATCTCATTCATTTTCAATGCGAGCTGGTGACTTCCAGCAACACGAGTGACGGCGACCGTTGGCGACCGCATGTGGGCGTGTCCAGCGATGCGACAAAGTTGAGAAATGTTGAACTTTATGCAAATGAAGAGCGACTTTCGGGAGCGACAGCCAATATGAGAGATGGTCACGTGATCCTAATATTTTAATAATAATATTAATTATAAAGAAACAGTGCTGTTTAGACTCTCCATACACACCACTAGCGACCTAACCGCCAGCCACTGGCGACATGCAGCAACAAAGTAGCTAGCAGTGTGAACGCAGGGATCATCTTGTAATGTAATTGTTGTTCTTTGATGGCGGTAACAGTGGCGGCGCATAAATAAAGACCCCGCCAACCAAATAGTCAGTTGTTGCATGACTAGTCCATTAGTCAACCACCGTGGCACATATCTCATTTTAACCGGCATTCTTAGCGACTTATTAAATGTGTGCATGACTGTTTAACATTTTGATTTCAAAAGCATCAAATAATCTGATGATTTCAAGTCCATGTAAACACGTTTTTCATGCATTGTCGAATTATTGGAATAAGCTTATCAGAGTATTGCTGTGTCAAGTATTAACCAAACAAAACTAGACTCTCTCTCTTACTTTTTTCTCTTTACTTGTCCATCTTCCTGTCACTCCCTTTAATAAACATTAAGTAGTGATTGAAAATGCCATGCACACATACATGCACACACTCTCTCTACCTTTGTGTAGTATACATGGATGCACACACAGCCTCATAAATCTCTCCAGGTGCTTGAGACAGCACAATATTTTGCTATCAGGCAGCGGCAGTGCTGCTTCTCTTCTCACAGGTTGCTGTTCGTTATTCAGAGTGTTTGGCGAGGAGTGAGTGTCTGTAGCAGCGCTGGGGCCAGACCTATCGAACTGTGCCGTAATGGATGCAATACATCAATGCGTTTGAGCTCAGCAACTTTAATTAGGCTTTCCTGGTCATTTCATCAATGCCCCTCCCCCTCCTCAACTGTCCTCAGCACACCCCTCCCTCACCGCCGGGATTTGCTTAACACCCCGAGTCCTCTGCTGCATGCGAATTACGTACCCAGAGCCGTTTGGACTGGTTCTACTGGCCACTAAACCAGCAGCAAGGTTAAAGAGAGGGAAAACATGCTAATGGGGAGTATAATGTGCATTATTAAACATACATGAGCGCTGTTTTAAACCCAGCAGAGAACGGACCGATTTAAGGGTTCTTGAGGTGAAAGCAGGAGGGGAAATAAATGTTTATGTGAGAGGGAAACATGGCCAGGGAAAGCCTCTTTCACAATATTGGCGGACTATGAATGCAGGATTCAAGTGTTTACACTTGAGGGAATTATATATCGACACACTGCACATTTAAGAGAATCACGGTGGGGTTTCTTCTAAGCATTCATTCCCTTTAGTCAACATGCATCTGAAAGAAGGTTTACCAGGAAGAGAAATGCAGGAAAGTTGCAGTTGCAATAGCAAACAATTTCTCGCAAGAATGAGCTTTAGCCTGTTGAAATAGAACGGTTATTGCGCCATCTAGTGGCAAGTGGACGGTCACCACAGCCATATAATAATAATAATAATACTTCCTTACATTTATATAGAGCTTTTCTAGGCACTCAAACGCTCAACCACACTCAATCCATCCGGATGATGCGACGGCAGCCATAGTGCGCCAGAACGCTCACCACACACCAGCTATTGGTGGAGAGGAGCGAGTAGAGTGATGCAGCCAATTCAGGGATGGGGATTATTAGGAGGCCATGAATGAGAAGACCCAATGGGGGGAATTTGGTCATGGATGTAACCCCGGTGTCCTGGGATTTATAGTCAGGACCTTGGTTTAGAATCTCATCCGAAGGACTCTCTTTCAGCTAATCAGTTCATTTGAGCAAAAGGATCTCTGACAGAAAGTAAACGTCCTGAGGAGAGAAGACTTAAACGACAGAAGAAAAGTCGTCCTTTGCATTTTTATATTCACAGTTGTCACAAACATGTGGTCACAAATGCAATTCTAAAACTTTTATGACAAAAATCATAGCATGAAAGGAATATCTTGGAAGTTTAAGTTTTCAAATGGTTTCTCATGAGTGTATTCATGGAAACTATGAATTGAAAAGCAGGCCATATCTTTGGGGTGATGAGATTTAAAATGTGTCCGACACTTTTCTGATTGTTTCTACTCCTCTGAGTGTGTGTGTGTATGTAAGTGAGAGAGAGTATGTGTGTGTGTGTGTGTGTGTGTGTGTGTGTGTGTGTGTGTATGTAAGTGAGAGCGAGAGTATGTGTGTGTGTGTGTGTGTGTGTGTGTGTGTGTGTATGTAAGTGAGAGCGAGAGTATGTGTGTGTGTGTGTGTGTGTGTGTATGTAAGTGAGAGCGAGAGTATGTGTGTGTGTGTGTAAGTGAGAGAGTGTGGATTTGTTTGTGTGTGTGTGTGTGTGTGTGTGTCTATGCGTGTGTAAGTGTGTGAGTGCGTGTGTGTGTGTTTGTGTCTATGCGTGTGTGCATGTGTGAGTGTGTCTGTGTGTCTATGCGTGTATGTGTGAGAGTGTGTGTCTGTGTGTGTGTGTGTGTGTGTGTGTAAGTGAGAGAGTGTTTGTGTATCTGTGTTTTTGTGTCTATGAGTGTGTGTGTGTGTGTGTGTGTGTGTGTGTGTGTGTGAGAGAGTGTTTGTGTATCTGTGTTTTTGTGTCTATGCGTGTGTGCATGTGTGAGTGTGTCTGTGTGTCTATGCGCATGTGCGTGTGTGTGTCTGTGTGTCTATGCGTGTGTGTAAGTGTGAGAGTGTGTGTGTGAGTATGCGTGCATCTGTATGTGTGTGTGTGTGCATGCGTGCGCCTGTCTGTCTGTCTCTCTGTGTGTGTGTGTGTGTGTGTGTGTGTGTGTGTGTGTGTGTGTGTGTGTGTGTGTGTGTGTGTGTGAATGATGTGTGTGCTCTTCTTCTACTATAACAGTCTTCTGAAAACCAACAAATTTCAATATGTAGATGACAGTGAACAAACACTGCAGTCTTGAGATCTGACCCATTCTGAATATAATATACAGGGTTGGGAGGGATACTTTAATGCAATCCATTACTCATTACTTAATAAATGTAATCAGTAATATAATCCAATTACATCAACATAAAAGTAACGTAATCAGATTACTTTCCACTACCTTTGGATTACGACAAGGGCACATAAAGTCAAGATAAAATCGATATGATCTCTAAAACTTTAAATTACGCGTTTGAATGCAAACAGAACATGTTTGAGTAACATTACGAGTACTGTCGTAGCTGTTATTATATCTAAAGGAAAAGAGACATGTACACTGCACCCTATCAAGAAAACAGAAACTGAGCTGGTAATGTAAAACATGTCCGAAATCAGGAATCAGATGTCTGCTACAGAAAAAGAACATTTCTCATAAAGCAAATATAATCAGAACAGATGCACTGAATTATGTCTGGATTAATATTAAACTAAATCTGACAGATATACCTTACATGTGTTGCCGTTAGTGTGTAATTTAACACTATGCATTTACTTCAGACTGTATTCAATCCTGCCAGTCAACAACTTTTGGAGGGCGGCCCTTGGAGATAATTGGCCCCGGGGCCTTTACAAGTCATAATCCATCCCTGGGGCTAGCGTGATTATTCAGTGCTATTAATTATATAGAAAAACACGCCGTTTATGAAGCGATGCAACCGAAATGAGACGCTCCGAAAGTGTCCGTCTGAAGCAGGTGTACATTTACACATTCTTACAAAAGGAATAAATCAGTGGATTTAATGGCGCCTCGAAGTCAATGTAAAGCTTATGTTCAATAATATAGAAATAAACAATATATTGCATTCTAAAGCCACTTTTTACATTGTCTTGTCAATGCTTGACTCATCAGCCACAATTATGTAATGCATTGAAGTTTTTTAAATTATTATAATTATAATAATCATATATTTTATGTATAATTATTTAAATAAACTATAATTGTTTGAATCATTATACATTGAGCCATTGTTACCAGACTGTGGATCGGGCCGCATTTTTCTGTCCGAGCCCGGCCCGCGTCCGACAGGGCAGTAACCGAACCCGACCCGAACCCGAACGTCATTAAGATATTTATGTCCGAGCCCGACACAGTTAAAAATCTCATTTTTTTTCTCATACTAATGACTCGTACGTTTGTTTGTGTAGAAAGCCCGCTTTTATTTAGCAACTGGAAGGCATTCGGTAATGTTTACAGATGTGCGCAACGCATCAGCGTGCGCCGCACACGGCCAACAAAGCGCATGTTAACACAGGCGCGCACAAGAGGCCCAAACAAATAGCCAATTGAAATTAAATGAACAAAGCTAGGTCTACCAAAAATTCCCGGTCCTCTTGCTGTCATATTTCAGGAGAAATCCACAACCCTTACATTGAACATAACGAACATGTTCATCACTATCGGCCTTGACAACTATGTAGAAAAACTTCCACACACTAGACTTTCCTTCATTTTCGGTGGTTTTAAAATCTCCTGAGGCCAACTTCTTTTTAACGTCTTCCATCGTTGCGCTGCCAGCCACATGTAGCCAAATATGCAATATTATGCACGCACGTGTTGCGCGTTGTCACAGCAACAAACAAATTTCCGCACACATGAAGTTGGATGTTAGGGTAAAGTTTTAAATTTATTTTAATCACAAAAATAAACATTTGCATCCAGTTAAACATTATAATAAGCTGTTTTAAATTGCAAATGTTCAATGCCTTATCGCGCCGACGTGACCGAGCCCGACCCGAACGTCATTTCAAAATATGTGTCCGAACCCGGCCCGGCCCGGCGGGTACCGTCGGGCTCGGTTCGGGTATCCATCCTCTAATTGTTACAGGGGCTTTCTCAGAAAAAATTTGTATATGCGATTATGGGATTATTTAATCTGCATATCGTGTCATTAATTGTGATCGATTGACAGCCTTCATAAATACATAATTACATTTGAAATAATATTACATTATTATTATTATTATTATAGTAATCGATGCAGAACATCGTAACGGTTCGAAATATATTCTTCCATTTTCATTAAGCAAAAAAAATCATTTTTATTATTATTATTATTATTTTGGGGTGAAAGGTGACAGTTTCACCTGATTAGCCTCGTCTTTCAGTAAACTGTTTTATATTTCAAGCAATTTGCAGAATACGAAATATTTCGGTTATTTCCTGCGCGGCTGGAGGTGTTATTAATCGCGTTTAATATCCATCTGACATTTATTACATTTCTGTATTGGTAAAATCCCTGTTTTACCTGGCTGTTGTGCTAAAATCATGGTGTAGTGCTAATCAATTATCTCAGCATTATGAAACTCTCTTCCTGCTGATTTTCTGTCTTGTCTTTTGTAAGTGCACGCTTGATGCGCCAATGTGGATTCATTTGAATGTAGCTCAATGTACCGTTAGACATGCTGGATGAGAATGTAGATGTAAAACTTTGTCATACACACACCAAAGCATATATATATATATATATATATATATATATATATATATATATATATATACACAATAACACACAAAATGGCATAGTTTAATTAGGATTTCTGTTAGCATCAAGCAAATAACAACAGATGGCAATGCATGTAAACGAGAGTATTGTCCTATGACCCATGCAAACACACTCAAATACAAACACAACTTCGGTGGCTGGTGATACATCTCTACATGTCCCGAATGATGGACTGCACTCAGTCTACTAAATGTACAGCTACTAATCCATCGAGTCTTTAGCTAATATATCCATTACATGAGTGGGGCTGCAGACGGCTAGATGTGCTCAGTAAATAATTCTTGTTAATTATACAGAGCGCATCAATCTTGGCCGGGGCTTAGTGAGCTGCAAGAAAGACATATTCCATTAGCGTGACTGAATATAAGCGGAGAAAAGCTGATTCTGAGTCGCGTTCATCAGACCAACTAGACTGACAGCACAATGTAAATCACACAAAGGGGGAAACAGCACTGCTCAAAATTCATTTCAGTTTTGTGTGTTCATCCTGAATTTCCAACGTGAGAAATCATTGGTTCCCAACTGATACGTCGTGACCGAAAACAGGGTCCCGGGATGTTCTAATAGAGTCATAGACAGCACGGAAATTCAATGCCAAATGCAAACAATAAATGCAACAAACAAGAAAAACTAGCTTTGTACCCAGGGCCGTAGTCAAAAGCTGTTTTATCCTACACGGGGCAGGGGCGCCCTCATGGGGGCGGCCATTTTAGAATCACATGACCAGCGGAATACATATATTGGACACTTTCACTCCTGTATTAAATGAATCATGGCTGAATGTGAATAGTGAATTAATGGCATTTGTAAGTGAAAACTGCTGATGTTGAATGATGCTGCATCCACACCACTAGGTGTCACTGTCAGTCCAAGATGACATGGTCAAAAAAGATACAGAGAGCACCTTTAATTCACCTTTTTCCATTGAAGTTCATCAAAAAGGAAAGTTAAAAGTTTAAATTCTGGTAGCTCAGTGGTAAAGACGCTGACTATCACTCCTGGAGTCATGAGTTTGAATCCAGGACGTGCTGAGTGACTCCAGCCAGGTCTCCTTAGCAACCAAATTGGGCCGGTTGCTAGGGAAGGTAGAGCCACATGGGGTAACCTCCTCGTGGTCACTATAATGTGGTTCTCGCTCTCCGTGGGGCGTGTGGCGAGTTGTGTGTGGATGCCGCGAAAAATAGCGTGAAGCCTCCACACGTGGTACGTCTCCATGGTAACGCACTCAACAAGCCATGTGATAAGATGTGCGAGTTGACGGTCTCAGAAGCAGAAGCAGCTGAGATTCGTCCTCCGCCACCCGGATTGAGGCGAGTCACTACGCCACCACGAGGACTTAGAGTGCATATTTCTGGCATTATACCATAGTTACTACTACAGTGAATGTTACTATAGTAACGGTCAGGTGTAAGGGTGCTGATTTGTGGAATGAAACAGCTGTAATTACCGTCGTGAATGGAACAATCCTAAAAGACCAGTCGAGAATCTCTGACGTAAATGTGGAGTGGTGGTGACGTAGTGGTCTACAGCACATAACTGTAATCAGGAGGTTGCTGGTTGGATCCCCACAGTCACCACCATTGTGTCCTTGAGTAAGACACTTAACTCCAGGTTGCTCTGGGGGGGACTGTCCCTGTAATAAGTGCACTGTAAGTCGCTTTGGATAAAAGCGTCTGCCAAATGCATAAATGTAAATGACAATATATGTTCATAGGTACAATCATAATGGCACTAATCTATTAATAATATATTTATTTGATTCAGAGTGCCATTGCAAGGATTTTTCAAATGAGCCCTGAAGAGTAACAACGATGGAAATGACTAACTAGAGCACTAGGGATTTCGTCAGATTCTGAGGTAAGGTTTGACAGTCTGAGAATGTAGGTGATCTCAAAGTGAGAGGTTTAATGTGTGCTCAGGGCCAATTAGGGGACATTTCCATGTGAAGAGTGAACCATAACAAGTCTGTGAGGTGATTTACAGTGGATATAAAAGTGGTCAATGGGGCCATTAATGTCCACTACACTCAGAGTGAACCGGATAAAACGTTTTTTTTTGTAGCATCCGTTGAAAAGTTAATGTAAAGTTTGTCTAGTCAATGCAATGATGAAGAGAATGGCCCTTTCAGCGGAGCCTAGCTCAGCCTAAAATGACTCACCCACAGTCACTTCACTCACGTGACAATTTGTTCTCGTTTTTTTGCGACCATCAGCGAGAGAAAGCAATGGCGCTAAATGCAAAAGCACTTGAAAATAGACATCAAGAAAAACGTCAATAATTGCGTTTGCTCCAAGCCGTCTGTTTATAATATTTATAAAAGGTCTGAGGTCAACATTAAAATGACATTTACGTGTATTATATGCACAATTCATATCAGAGGTAGACCGATATATCGGTTTCTTTTAGTAACTATCGATTATCGGCAATGTCATTAGTTGCCATAGATTTTTTTATTTTTAAGTTATTGTAAATGCCCTTACTTACTAGCATACATTTGAGTTAGAGGTCGACCGATACTGGATTTTGCCGATACCATAACTAGGGAAGTGGGAAAGGCCGATAACCGATTAATCGGCTGATAGTTTATAAATTTGATTTATAAAATGCCAAAAATAAATAAATAAACAAATTTGGTGCATTAACAGGACTTTCAAATATAAACAAGCCCGAAACACAGCAGGGACTCTTATTTTGAAGTTATGAAATTATGAAAAAATTATTCCAAACTAAAGATCCAAAAAGCAAATATCGGCACCGATTAATCGTAAAACCGATACAGTATATCGGAATACCTCTGCCAGAAAGTGTTACTGGTTATCGGTCGACCCCCTTACTTACTAGCATACATTTGAGTTAGAGGTCGACCGATACTGGATTTTGCCGATACGATAACTGAGGAAGTGGGAAAGGCTGATAACCGATTAATCGGCCGATAGTTTTTCAATTCTATTTATAAAATGCCAAAAATAAATAAATAAACACAATTGGTGCATTAACGGGATTTTCGTATATAAACAAGCCCGAAACACAACAGGGACTCTTATTTTGAAGTTATGAAATTATGACAAAAATAGTTCCAAACTAAAGTTCCAAAAAGAAACTGTCAGCACCGATTAATCGTAAAACCGATACAGTATATCGGAATACCTCTGCCAGAAAGTAAGTTCCAAAAAGCAACTATCGGCACCGATTTAGTTATCGTATCGGCAAAATCCACTTTCGGTCGACCCCCTTACTTACTAGCATACATTTGAGTTAGATGTCGACCAATACTGGTTTTTGCCGATACGATAATTAAGGAAGTGGGAAAGGCCGCTAACCTATATATCGGTTGCTTTTAGGAACTATCGGTTATCGGCAATGTCATTAGTTGCGATAGATTTTTCATCATTTCAAAGTATTCATATCAGCAAAATCCACTTTGGGTCGACCCCCTTACTTACTAGCATACATTTGAGTTAGAGGTCGACCGATACTGGATTTTGCCGATACGATAACTAAGGAAGTGGGAAAGGCCGATAACCGATTAATCGGCCGATAGTTTTTAAATTTAATTTATAAAATGCCAAAAATAAATAAACAAAATTGGTGCATTAACGGGACTTTCAAATATAAACAAGCCTGAAACACAACAGGGACTCTTATTTTGAAGTTATGAAATTCTGAAAAAAATATCCAAATAAGAAACTATCGGCACCGATTAATCGTAAAACCGATACAGTATATCGGAATACCTCTGCCAGAAAGTAAGTGTGACCGGTGAGTACTTACTGGCAGAAGTTGCCGATGTTTGTGTTGTCTTCAGGTCTGATATTCTGGTCTCTAACAATATTACAAACCATCTGTGATGATCTTGTCTGTATGAATATAAGAGCTGCTAAAAGCAGCAAAAGCACAGACAGCAACCAAGGTGTGCACACAAGTATACCTGGACTTTAAGTACGTTTAAAAACATATTTTGTCTCTAATCCTGTCTGTTTTGGACAGTTAAATATAGCTTTAAAAATAAAAACAGACATGGTATATATTTTTTCAGATTAACTCACTTTTAAATGCAACATGTAAACGTGCAAATTTATTTCAGCTGTAACACGGGAGGAAATGAATATAATTTATAGGTTGCAAGTGCTAATTATTATCTCCATCTATTAGTTAAATCACCAGTGTGCGTTATCTTGAAAATGTGCTTCTGTGTTTTGGCCTTTAGGCTCTTATTAAAAAATTGTCACTTCTAAATTTAACCCACATTCAGTTTTATAATGTGCCTTTACAGCTCTACGGAAACTCGAGTCGGATTGTGACAACGGGGAGTGAATAGCTCAAGATCATTTCGGCTGGTTTTCCTGAATCTCTGAGCACTTAAGAGCTATCATTGCTGGTCTTGAACCTCTTTTAAACCCTGATGAAGGCTTACCATCCTGTCAACACTGAAAAATGGAAGCCTTTGATGCGGCAAAGTCATTTTTCCATCCGCAAATTAGAGGCACAGTCGCTGGGAGATAAAGACTAGAACCTGCCTCCCTTTGATATGAAACAATGATGTCAGGATTGACACTTCAGTTGTGTGTAAGAGAGTGTGCGTCTAAAAAAAAAGAAGAAAAAAACTGCTTTAAGGACTTTGCAAAGTATGCCTGATCTGACACAGATGTCATAAATATTAAAGAACCAGATGGGTTCGTTTACGATCAAAATGCATTTCTACTTTATTATGTGCTTGTTCAGGCTGCTGAGACAGAGTTGGGATATAATTCCACTCATTTGTCGCTTTTTGCTTTCGCTCTGTGTGTTCATTTTACGATTCTTGCGTCATCCTAGCCATATCCTTTCTGCAATGCATGTTAAGAGATGAGTGCTATGCAGGTGCAGATAAATCAGAGAAATACTTCCATCTTATTCAAGAACTGCATACTGAGTAATGAAACACAACGAACGAGTCTCAAGATACTGTTGGGCTCATCTAAAGATCACCTTCACAAATCTTCCATTTCCTGCATCAGGAACAATTGAACTGAACTGACTGTTGAACATATTAGTTACAGAAACAGCTATGAATTGAAATACAGGGTGACTGTACGTGATATTTTCATTGACAACGACCAATACATGTCTTTTACATGTCAAGGGTGTAAAAGGGGTTTATTTGCAATATTTTGGAATGTTTCTTATTAAAAGGATATTTCACCCAAAACTTATAATTCTCCTTTACGCGGCCTTGTGCTGCCTCAAACTTGATGTGAACATATTCACACAATGCAAGTCAATCAGAATCAGAATCAGAATCAACTTTATTGCCAAGTATGCTTACACATACAAGGAATTTGTCTTGGTGACAGAAGCTTCCAGTCAACAACAATACACACAATACCAAAAACAGCAACAAGACATAGGTAATTAAAAACAAAAAAGAACACAAAATAAATAATTATACATATACCTACATACACTCACCTACATACATACCCACATACACACACGTAGTGCAAATCTAATACAATCTTGTTATATAAAGAACAAAAACCTGTATATTATATACAGAGCAATGTAAGTAATGGCAGAAGTGGATAAGTTGGATAATATAAATTAAAATTAAACTGTGTATTGCACATAATTATTGCTCAATGGGGCAATTTAATTGTTCATGAGATGGATGGCCTGAGGGAAAAAACTGTTCCTGTGTCTGACGGTTCTGGTGTTCAGAGCTCTGAAGCGCCGGCCAGAAGGCAACAGTTCAGAAAGGTAGTGGGCAGGGTGAGTGGGGTCCAGAGTGATTTTACCAGCCTTTTTCCTCACTCTGGAAGTGTACAGTTCTTGAAGGGGGGGCAGGGGGCAACCGATAATCCTCTCAGCAGTCTGAACTGTCCTCTGTAGTCTTCTGATATCTGATTTCGTAGCTTCACCAAACCAGACAGTTATTGAAGTGCAGAGGACAGACTCAATGACTGCTGAGTAGAACTGTTTCAGCAGCACTGGTGGCAGGTTGAACTTCCTCAGCTGGCGAAGGAAGTACAACCTCTGCTGGGCCTTTTTCACAATGGAGTCGATGTGTATCTCCCACTTCAGGTCCTGTGAGATGGTAGTGCCCAATGGGGTTCAATATAACATAAAGGCACCATAAAGGTAATCCATATGATCCCAGTGGTTTAATCTATGTCTTCTGAAGCGATATGATCAGTTTTGGGTGAGAAACAGACCAAAATGTTACTATAAATCTTTGCAGTGTCCTTGGTGCAATCATGATTTGAAGCTCGATTACACTTACTCATTCTTGCTCTGCCTGAAAGACTTCCATGTAAATGCATAACAAAGTGTTTTAACAAATACTAATGAAAAAACTACAATATTAATATAATGAAAATATGAATAACATTTAAAAAAAAAAAAAAAAAAAAAAAACACCAAAAACTGCTGTTATAATGTGTAAGGAAGGTAAAGCATGTTTAGTTTGGGGGGAAATTATTTTATTCCTATAATAATTTATTAATAATTCAACATGGTCAAATATGGGGTATGGGGCTTTTCAATGCACGGTACGACTCGTCTCGACTCTGCTCGCTTTTTGGGGGTTCTCCACTGTGGATAGTACCTGGTACCTTTTACTTTTTTAGTACCACCTCAGTCGAGGTTCCAAGTGAGACGAGCCGATACTAAATGTGTCGCCAAAACTCTGCAGATCACTGATTGGTCAGAGGGAATCGTCACTACCAGCGTCATTGGATTTTGGACACGCGACATCAACTCGCTAGTTTTAAAGTTAGCAACAGTGATAGCAGTATCATTTGTTCACACGACTTTCGAATGGTAATAAAAAAATGGCTGTGCGCAAAACCACACCGTGGTCAATAAATGAGGTGCAGACGATCCTCTCGTTAGCGACTAATGAAACGACGCAAAAAGAAAAAGTCTCTCAGCTATTGGCCGTACACACGGCTACCACCGGACCTGTAGGGAAAAGTTAAATAAACTTAAAAGTGACAACAGAACCATCAAGGAAAAATGGAAGTGGTTCGACCAAATGGACGCTATCTAGACCTGCGAGCAATGAGAGGGAGAGTGCCCTGGATTTGGCCATGGCTGGAGTCCACGATGGAGGATGGGACGTTTTGTTACGTTAACTCGAAACTCTGATTGAAAGCTTCACTTTATTTAGTTGAGCAGCTACTGGAAAGCTTCTAAAACAACCAGGACAATTTAAATGTTACACTTGTGTAAAAACACCTTGCAACAACAATGGCACAATGAGCCAGTAGCTAAGATCATCGTGTTATTGTTTATGGTCACGTTTAAGATGATGTCACGGTTGTATAGGCAGCATATAATCCCACCCATGTGGAGGCAGCACTAAACTGCAGTGGAAACACAAACTCAGAAATGTAAAGCGGTACGATAGGTACGATATCCATTTCTACTACATTTACAAGTTGGTTGAGAGTGATCAATTTCCGTGGTAGCTCAACTAATAGAGCATTGCATTTGCAATGCAAAGTACCAGGGTACAAGTCCTGAAGATCACACAAGTCGACATGTGAGCCGAAAGTGTCATAGAAGCCCCACAAAATGACACGGTTGCTTCAGCAGTTCATCTCAACTTTGCTTTTATGACACTATCAGTTTGGTTAAGGTTTGAGGTTTAGGGTAGGGAGGTAAAACTCAAGCGCATTAACCTTAAAGACCACATCTGTTTGGGAGAACATTTAACTCACTTTTAGCACCAATCAGTGGACATTTCACCTCGGAACTGCCGCAATACGTCATGTAAGTTTGCCTAAATGCCACAGTTACATAATTGAGATTAAGAGATCAGGATGAAAGAATTCAAACTCATGCAATGCATTTTGTACCAAGAGCCCATCCCAGCAAAGCATGAATGCAGAGATGCTACTGTTAGGGATTCAGTTAAGGCGCGGTCACATTTACCTTTGTGAAGTTCCACTGGTGAAGGCTTGGATGGATGTTGAGCGTGTGAAACCAGCAAAAAACGAAT
The DNA here is from genome assembly GCF_025860055.1 of Xyrauchen texanus. Taxonomy (NCBI): domain Eukaryota; kingdom Metazoa; phylum Chordata; class Actinopteri; order Cypriniformes; family Catostomidae; genus Xyrauchen; species Xyrauchen texanus. Next base: position 1,391,258 of record NC_068307.1, on the reverse strand, counting down.
TGCAGAGCAGCCTCTTTTTAATGCTGCACTTTATACTGTGGGAGAGTGAAGTTAAAAAGAATCTCACTGCTAAAATTATATCCTTTGCCATTGTAAATATTCAGTGTAGCTGTGAAAAAAGCACAGACCACACGGAGGTCATTGCCAAACCAAGCAACTTCCTATTGGTCAACGTGATTAATTCACCAGTCAAAGTTTGCCAAACTTGAAATTCTTCGCTATTGGAAGTCCATTGTGCAAATTAACGATCACGCAAATTCCCATTGAGATGGCTGTATTTCGGCCACAGAATTTCACCGTGCAAAGGCAGATGTGACCAGGCCTTTAGACTCTCTCTTTTATAGCAGGGTCTGCATCGTGATAGTCTGCATATATATTTGATTTGGCACAAGTTTTATGACGAATGCCCTTCCTATTGCAACCCCCAGTGGCTGGGGACTGGGGGATCCAATTCCCTTAATCTGCATGTTTTTGGACTTGTGGGGGAAACCGGAGCACCCGGAGGGGACCCACGCAAACACGGGGAGAACATGCAAACTCCACACAGAAAGGCCCTAGTTGAGCCAGGACTCGAACCCAGGACCTTATTGCTGTGAGGTGACAGTGCTAACCACTGAGCCACTGCCCGTGACCAGGCCTTAAGGCTGCTCCATTGATATCATCTGCCCAGCAACCTTCTGCAGCCTGCTTGCCAAAACGTTTGAAAAAATTTCATAGCAGGCACATAATAATGATACTGGCCTCCAGTTTCTGACCTCTTTTAGATCCGCTTTCTTTAGACTGCCCTTCTGTACGGCTGACCTCCGGCCAAATTATCATTTAAAACTGCCAGCAAGTCATCCCCAGAATCTCTCAGAAGACTTTATAGAAATCAATGGGAAGCCCATCAATTCATGGTGCTCTGCCATTTCTCTGGCTTTGTAGTGATGAGAGGGGCTCTTTTGAAGACAAAGGGCTCGCAAGAGCTTCAACAGACTCTTCAGACTGTGGAAGCCCATTATAAACTTCTTGAGTCAATAACAGGTCCTCTGTATAATCACAAGTATACAGTTCCGCATTGAAACTGACTGTGCAATTAATAAAAGTGTGTTGGCCATTTTTCTTTTCCAGGCTGAAGTAGTACTTAGATGTTGCATCCATTTGAGATATACTTGAAAAATCTTGATTTGACTTATAAACACTGTGGTACAAATGTGCTCATGATGGATCTGCCAAAATAGTTATTTTAATCTATGGGAACCAGAAACAGGCCTACAGTACATTTCCTATAATTTACAATCAAACCCTCAAAATGTCCACAATATTAATCTTTAAATCTCTGGTAGGTCTAGAAAGGTTCTTGGTGACACTGAAAAAGTATTGATAGCACAACTGTTGCATTTGCTGTTTACCCACATCCCTGAATATAAGTCCTGAATATAGAAAACTCCCCTTAACTCTATAAACATCGTGCATATCGTATTTGATACATGATCTTCTAAATTCTCTACATCAACATGATCAATATCTATATATGGTCAAAAATAGCTCTATAAAAACAAAAGCACATTTTCTGACTAGTATCTCCTATGTCAGGCTTTATAGGGTTAAATAGTTGCATTACAGTTAGTGACTTCTCGTTAGTAACTTGTAGCCGTTTAAAGGGTGACTTGACTGTAGTCTAAACTACTTTAAAATCTGTAACTTGTAGCTTGGAAAGCAAGTTTCAGAGTTGCTCTACCAACTCAGATGCCCAAAACTATCTATGGCATCTAATTTAAAACTGGCTGACGCTTTAAAACACACTTTCCCCAACCTTGCCTGTCATATTTTGTGACTATACAGTAAATACAGAACACGGAAAATATGACAAGTGCTAAACAATGCAACAGTCACTCTTTAAAAGCCACTCTGTTTACTCAGCAACACTTGCATATACACACAAAAAGAGACTCCAACGCTCTCCAACACCTGAAAATGTCCAAATTTAATGAGCAACATCAGTGATTTATACTTGGAAAATGGGAATGCTTATATATATACACATTTATATATTTATTTGGAAGTGTATGTATTCATTGTTACATGTTTTCTCTCTCTACAGGGGTGAAAAAGCAGGTGTTGTCTACCTGTTACTGTTTCATATCACCTGGGGAGTAGGACGCGTCTCATCTCCCACAAGAATGCGTTTGTGTGTGTGTGTATATGTATGTATGTATGTACGTGTATGTGTGTGTGTGTATGTAAGTGTGTGTGTGTGTAAATGTAAGAGTGTGTGTGTGTGAATGTTTGTGTGTGTATGTGTGTGTATGTATGAGTGTGTGTGAGTGTTTGTGTGTGTGTATGTTTGTATGTATGTATGTATGTACGTGTAAGTGTGTGTGTATTAGTGTATGTGGGTGTGTGTATGTAAGTGTGTGTGTGTATAAATGTAAGTGTGTGTGTGTGAATATTTGTGTGTGTATGTGTGTGTATATGTATGAGTGTGTGAATGTTTGTATGTGTATGTGCGTGTATGTATGTATGAGTGTGTATGTATGTGGGTGTGTGTTTGTGTGTATGTAAATGTATGTTTGTGTATGTATGTATGTGTTTGTGTGCGAGTGTTTGTGTGAATGTTTGTATGTGTATGTATGAGTGTATGTGAGGGTTTGTGTCTGTGTGTGCATGTGCATGTGCATGTGCATGTGCGTGTGTTAGAAGTCTGCAACCCGACCTGGGCCTGACAGGACCGAGAGCCCCAAGGGTCAGTTTTTCAAGAAGGACTTCGGGTTTATAATTAATGAAAAAATAAACAGGCTTACTGAACTTGTTTTGCTCACATGCTCTCATGCACAGACGCACGCGAATTGATGAGTTAGGGGCTGTTCACACCGAAAGTGTTTTTTGCACACGTCTTTTCTGTTTTCCTTTGTAAACACATGCTGAACAAATGTCTTGACATTTGCACAAAATCTTACAAGTTCAGGCTGTAAAGAGGGACATGCTGCATTGTTTCATATTATTCCAGATTGTTCTGCACCAAGTGAAGTTTCAGCACATAAACCAGTCAATGCTTTTCCCCTTCTGCTCTAGTGCACTGAGGGGCACTGTTACAATGCTGTGCATTGTTAAAACTGTGTATGTTTACGGTTTCAGAACTGTTATGAATGTTGCCTAAAAGCTTACATATAATACAGCCTATTGCAACAGTCCTTGCTCGCAGAATAAATTAGATAGTGTTGGGTCTCGTGTATTCAGATACAAGACAAAGGCAGGCCTAACACTGTCATAGAGCCTGACTGAGGCCCACAAACACACAGTCATAAATCTTACTGATAAAATCTGCACCAAAATCAAACAAAGGGAGTACAAAACAGACTACAAATCCCAAGAAGCCTTGCTCACTTTACAACTATGTGTGAAATTCCAAAGGATCGAACTCTCAACTCCTATTGGATGAGGCGCTCAACAGAATGCCCCTCAACCACGATGTCATCAGGAGTAGAAATACCTCGGAGATCCTTCTGGGCATCGCTTCCAGTGACTTTGCTTGCCGTGTGTTGAAGCAGTCACCGCTGATCTCAGGTGTTGCCTTGTTGCACAAGGAAGTAACGTACGACTTGAAACTGCAGCCATATGATCTCTCTCGCTGGACGAGTTGAGATTACTCTGTGTTTCACCGAACCTTCTAACGGATTCAAAGGAGACCGCCAAGCAATCCGCATCTTCATCCGTTTGCCTTCAGAAGGAGATTCTCTTCCCTCTTCAACCAAGTCGACGTCGCTGATTTCTCCGCCAGCCCGCCGAGAATCAGCAGCCGTACCGCTCGCCGACAGAGTGAGGAAACGGCCTCCCATCATAACCCGAGCCTCAAGGAACCAAGTTGGATTTAAAGGACGGATGAACACACATTCTACCTGCTAAAAATATTCAAGGTATTAATGTGACTTACTGTTACCAGGAATGAGATTTGCTGTGTTGTCGTCCAACCACATTGGACTGTTTGTGCATTTCCACCATCGCTGATGAGACCGGCACACTTAGTTTATCCATTAAAGAACCAAAGACCGCTGGACGGGTTACGAGCAGTTCACCGCGTCTCTGAGTGATAAACTAACAGCTGCCTTCTCTCCCACGATCGCTAAACAGGCTTCGGCGCCGCCACTTTATTCTCTCTCTGTCCTACTAACCGGACACACACACCCGACCCCTCACAAAAATTTGGCTAGTAGATAGCTTGGTGATAAAGCTCAGATTTGTTCCCAAATTATCGTACAAGCGGAGGTAAACACGTGGTAAACGGGCAGATGCCATTAACCGGCTTCTCTCCGCCCACATTTGCGGCCATACTCTCTGGTCAGAAATCTTGTGTGACGTACTCTCCACGAGAGGGTTAAGGTTACTTCCTCTCATGTGTTATAGGCTTATTTTTGGTTACCATATCTAATCACATCACTGTTTAGTTTGTAGTGGTAAGTCGGAACTTTATTGACTGCATTGTATTGATTATTGATATTACCGCATCCATAAACTTTGTAATATTTCAAAGAGAAGTGTTTTGGTTTGTTTTGCATACACATGTGTCAAAGGCTGGCAGGGGATGCCAGCGCTCGGATTCAAGCCTTCGTTGTTTCCTTTTGAATATTGATGCTCTCTGGACATCGATTTTCCTAAGAGAACAATCTAATATTGATGGTTGTCTTTGATGATTGTTGATTTAAAGGATTAAAAAGATTCTAATCAGTGTTCTATTGATTTTAATAATTGATAATTATCTATGATCATTATTGATAATAACCATACCCGCTCCTAAACGTAGAGCCCTACCATAGTGAGCGATTTCGGGTTTGGCTTAAAATCTGACGTTTGGTTCGGGCAGGGTTGGGCCTCTTGGGTACAGGTCGGGTTTGGGTTTCATTTTAAGGCCCGTGCCGACCTCTAGTGTGTGTGTGTGTGTGTGTGTGTGTGTGTGTGTGTGTGTGTGTGTGTGTGCATGCGCATCAATCTAATAGCCTACTGAGACAAATACACTTTTCTAAATAAGAATCTTTGCTCTCATAGCAACATCAGTGGCAGAGTGAGGAAGACTGCTGTGCACTTCATTTAATGGCTCAGGGAACCAGCTTTTAATTAGCTTTGTGGAACTGATGAAAATAGACGGGACAGAAAACATAAGTGTTCTTTGATACCAAAAATGAGGTATTGATGCTAAAAGATGAAACAGGTTTGCCTTACTCCCTCCAATTCAAGGCTAGGAAAATGAGCCAACATACTCTTAGTGACCTTTTCTCTGCACCCTTATTTACAATGTTACTCTGATGCCAAATAAAAAACATTTTTGACTACATTTAAAAATGAAATGTACATGATGTCATCATTTACTCATTGCTTTATCATTTAAAGGGATATTCCACACAAGTTCAGCTCAATCAGCAGATATGTATCAATCGACAGCATTTGTTACACAATGCTGATTACCACAAAACAATATTTTCGACTCATCCCACCTTTTCTTTAAAAAAGCACAAATTTCCGTGGTGATCAACATTATATCACAAATGCTGTCATTAGAGCTTCACTTGTATTACATCTGGGAAATTCCTTTAATTTGTAATAAAATATTGTGACTTGCACTTTACGAGTTTTCTTGACTGTATTTGTATCTTGCTTGCCATGTATTTTATATTGTTGGTTGCATATAAGGTTGTTGTTTTTTTCCCTTCCCCTTTTCTCCACATTTTGGCAAGCCCAATTCCCAATGTGCTCTAAGTCCTCGTGGTGGTGTAGTGACTCGCCTCAATCCGGATGTCGGAGGACGAATCTCAGTTGCCTCCGCGTCTGAGACCGTCAATCTGCGCATCTTATCACGTGACTTGTTGAGCGCGTTACCGCGGAGACCTAGTGTATGTGGAGGCTTCACGCTATTCTCAGCGGCATCCACACACTACTCACACCCCACCGAGAGCGAGAACCACATTATAGCGAACACGAGGAGGTTACCCCATGTGACTCTTCCCTCCCTAGCAACCGGGCCAATTTGGTTGCCTAGGAGACCTGGTTGGAGTCACTCAGCACACCCTGGATTCGAACTCGCTTCAGTCAGGTCTCCTAAGCAACCAAATTGTCCCAGTTGCTATGGAGGGTAGTCACATGGGGTAACCTCCTCATGGTTGCTATAGTGGTATGTTGTGCGTGGATGCCGCGAAGAATAGCGAGAGCATCCACACGCGCTAGGTCTCCACGGTAACGTGCTCAATAAGCCACGTGATGAGATGTGAGGATCGGTAGTCAGAGTCTTTACTTGCTGAGCTATCCAGGCCCCAAATATGCTTATAATGTTGTTATATTTTTGGTTAGGTGTAGCGGTCGGGTGATGTTGTGTTAAAAATATCTATATTATAATATAATGTATAGAAAAGTATTGCAACTACATTTATCTGCCTGCTACATGTTTTATATAGTTAGGTTTAGGAATGGGGTTGAGTAAGGGGATCTAAAATATCCCATGACACGATAATGTGACAGTGACAGCAACAGCAAAAAATAATCTACTATGGTTTTGTTACACAAGCATCATTTAACAATAACTTTCTTGGTGTATATATAGCTCTGGCAGGGCGGAGGGTGGGGCCGGGTCGTGATCCTACACACCTGGTCCCGTATTAGGCTAATTATGCATCCGTGATGTATAAAGGTCGACTGCAGAGGATCGTGCGGGAGAGAGAGATCGTTTACGGACATGTCCGTCGTGTGTGTTTATGTTGTCTTTTAAGTTTATCATTAAAACTATTATTTATATCGTCAAGCCGGTTCTCGCCTCCTCCTTTCCATTGATCACTTTACACTGGTGCCGAAGCCTGGGAAGGAGGAGGGATACGCCGTAGTAGAGTTCTCGCCACTACCGTTCACTCCAACGGAGCAGCCGCGGCCATCTGCTGGGGACGAGGAGCCCAGCCGCCTGAAAGAGGACGATGGCCACCGACCGCGAGGGGAGAAGGGGCTCCTAACCGACCGCCTGGAGCGGTCAGGGGCGCAGGAGTCGCCTACCGGCCACTGAAATACGACGGAGTTTAAGACCACCGACCGCGAGCGGGGAGGGGCTCACTGGCGACAGCCTGGAGCTGAGGGAGACCCCTTCTGTTCCCCGAGAAGGCGGCGGGGCATTCCGTCCGCCAGGGGCTGGAGGACTGCCTCTGATCCACCCGGAGAGGCGCGGCTGTCGTACGATAGAGGGTGGAGGAGTGGCCGGGGAACAAGCTGCGGCGTATCGGAGAACTGGCAAGTTTTTTTTTTTCTCTCTCTCTCTCTCTCTCTCTCACTGTTGCTCTGTGTTGGCCTTTTCCCTCTTTTAAATGTTACAGTGTTTTTGGGGGGGGTACTACAATGTTACAGGAAGTACCCCCCATTTTAATTATTTCTGTTTCCCTCCCCTTGTCCCCTCCCTCATCCAGGTAGATGGGGATGACTTGTCGGCAGACTAGACGTAAAGCACGCCCGATCGTGCGGGGGAGAGAGATTGTTTACGGACATGTCCGTCATGTCTGTGTTTATGTTGTCTTTTAAGTTTAACATTAAATCTATTAATTATATCATCAAGCCGGTTCTCGCCACCTCCTTTCCATTGAATACCTTTAAAATAGCACTTATGGTTGAAAAGAGATTGCCGGACTTGCAGGTCTTTTGTTTTGAGTGTTTGAAACATGATGTCTGGTATCCAGCACTGTCCAGTGGAGGCACACTTCAGAATCTCGCTGAATATATTACTGTAACTCATGCGGGTATTTCTCGCACACTCTTTAATCAATACAGAGGATTCAGACTAAATACTCCACTGATATACTGTTTTTAGCATACTATAAAGAAGAGAAGTATGCATGTTCAGACACGTTACAATGTTCCTTTCCTATAAAAATGAGCAAGACACCTGTGAGTGTTCTGTTAATATTCTGGCCTATTGTACCTGTCAACTAAAGCATATTGAATAATCAAACAGAAATTAACCCTTGTCACACCTGTGGCATTATGCATAATGAAACCAACTGTGCATGCATGATTATGAGCATGCATGTCTGTCCAGCTGTTTTCTCAATTATAGAATATAGAGAAGTGGTCAGCAAGAGAGAAACAACGACTAATCGCATCCGTCATGAAGATGTTTTTATACTAGCGAAAAGCAAGAACTTCCTGAATGGACATGAAAAATAAGGGTGCTGTCTTTCACATACATACCACATATTATATATATTTTGTTTTGTAATCTTAAGTGTTTAAATGCTTTCTGGAGCCTCTGTTTTAAATGTCAATGAATGGAAATAATGCAGCCTGATCTGATGAATATTACACGACTATGGCAACATGAATTATGCGATTTAATACACGAGTTTCAAAGTGAAGTGTCCACTGTGTGGCGAGTTTAATGTTCTCCCAAAAATGGGGAGATTTTTAAGATGAGTGCTCTATTAAGTTTCAAGACCCCCCCCCCATCATAAACCACATCACTCTGTGGTACCTCAGTGACACTCTTGTCTTCCGTGACGACTCGAAATAAGATGAAGTAATACATATCTAACTGTGTTGTGTAGGAACAGCAGGGTGTCCATGTGAGTCAATTAGGAAGCCAACGAGCTTGTTACTGCCACCTGACTGCCAAAAACAACAATAGCCTGCTCTTCAGTCGAGTCACGCGGTCATCACTTACAAAATATCACCATAAAGCTGAATAAAACATATAGAACATTTCATCCTCTGTGGGCAGCGTGAGGTGGTGATTGTTTCTGAACAAGGGAGGGAAACGGGAGGATGCTGTGTCAGTCCGGCAGTGAAGCAGAGATCAGCGACAGCAGCAGATGGTGTGATTGTGAGGGAGGAGGAGAATATTTTCCACTTGTCTTCTTTTCCAAGGAAGCAGTCTGGGAAGAGAGCCAAAAAACAACCTCCCCCGAGGGTTATGTTAGACATGTTAAACATCCTGCACTAGTTTATAAAGTTCACAAACATAGAACTGACCAGTGTCAGTCATGAACACTTTAAATATCCGCTTGTCAGGCCAAAAGTGACTCTACATGTATTTATTGACTTTATTATATGACACAAGCATGAGTTCTGTACATGGCTGTGATTCGGCCGCATGCACAAGAACATAATGTTGATTACCACAATAAAGTGTCTTGCTCGTCCCTCCTTTTCTTTAAAAAAGCACAAATCTGTGTTACAATGAGACACTTACAATGTAAGTCAATGGGGTCAATCCATAAATGTTATAATGCTCGTTATAAAACATGATTTTACTGTTATAAAATTTCTTACTAGCTGATTCTGTGTAAAGTTATTTCCAATTTCGTTGCCATGATGACATAACACCACAACCCCATTCATTTCCATAGTAAGTGTCTTAAAGGAGACCTATTATGCCCCATTTTACAAGATGTAATAAAAGTCTCAGGTGTCCCCAGAATGTATCTGAAGTTTCAGCTCAAAATACCCCATGGGTCATTTATTATATCATGTTATAAACGCCTCTTTTTGGGTGGAATCAAATTTTGGGTGTGTCTCTTTAAGTGCAAATGAGCTGCTGCTCCACGCCCCCTTTCCGGAAGAGGGGTGTGCCTTTACAGCTCATGCTTTGGTTACTACAGCAACAACAAATCAGAACCAATATGACTGACTGCGTAAAGACAGGCAGGACTGGACTGGGAAGAGGAATAGTCCCGGGACTTTACACAGCAACTGGCCCAAAAGTTGCATATCGTGCCGCCTTATTGTGGTTCGTTCTGCATAACGCGGCGGCTCATTTTAGCTTATCGCGGCCCATTCGGCCCGTTTTGGGTCTACAGCAATAGTGAAATACCACAAGCAAATATTCATTGTATGTCTTTTTGTGGTCGACCCACCGACCCGCTCGGTTCTCCCGATGGCCAGTCCGCCCCTGATCGGCCACAAAGTGCGTCGGCCCACCGGGAAAATGCCCGTTATGCCAGATTACCTGTCCTGCTTGTCCGCTGCGTCTTCAGTGGCTCTGATGCCAGGAGTACATGAAGTACAGAACACATATGAGACATTATTCTTCTCACTGTATCTGCTCCAGGACTGTGTGTACATCAGGGGAGGAGCTATGATAATAGGGTGGAGTCGTCACTAGTCGTGGGCGTGGCCTGCTCTAATGTGACGTCACTTTAGGGCACAAATGAAAACCGTTCATTTTGACACACTGTTTACTGATGAATAGAACGCTATTTCAGAACGCACAATATGCATCGTGGCCGACTGTGGTCCCAATCAATTTGTTTTTTCTCTCTGAATGTTGGGACATCAGCATTTCCGTTGCCCCAGTACCGCTCCAAAACGAGCATACACTCACATTTACAAGAAAGAGGGATTTTGTCTATAATAAGATTGATCACAAATACTATAGAGGAAAAACCTGCAAAAATAATTAACAAATACATAAATAAATAAATAAATGTAATAAGGAATAAATGTCTTGATAAAACAAATATAATTAGTTTTTAATTAAAGTTATTCCTGAATTTATTTTTGTATGACTTTCTTCCTTTATTTATTATTTTCTCTTTTTATTTTATTCTTTAAACCTTTTTTTATTCTTTAATTTTTTTTAATTATTATTTATTTATGTATTCATTTATTTTTATATTTATTTATTCCCACATGTTTTTATTTTTATATTCTTACATTTCTGTCTCTTGTATGATAATGATGTGGGCGTGTCCTGCTCACCATTGGCTTATTGTAGATTGAAGCGTGTGCTCGATGACTCTTGACTTGTTTTGATGTGATGTTAGGTCATATATCGTGTAAACTATAAAGCTCTTGTGTTTTTAGCCCCACAAATAGCTAGTCAATCCAAGATTTATTGGTTATACTACAATCACAAAATAAATGGGGAGCTGTTTCTTCAACAAAACCACAAAATGAGCAAGTTTCATAAATGATATGATTTAACCATATGCTTTTCTTTTTTTTCTGTGTATTTAACTTCATATAACTTCATATTTTGACGTTCGCAAATCTATAATATTGTTTTCTGTTGTTATGATTGTTCATTGTAAAGGATACAACCATGCTTCATTTCCCTGATTGTTTATGTATGTATGCATATATAAGTTCTGCAATAAAAAATTTTTATAAAAAAACTATTGCTGACTCTTCACATATATCTAGAGTTGCACAAATTAGCGAATAAAGTCGATAACCGCATTAAATGACTGTTTCATTTAGAGTAGAGGTGCTTATTGATGTTTTAGGAGAGCTGTAGGCCGGTATGAATGTTGAAGCACATCCTGGATTGTTAAACTCTCTGCAAAACGTTTCCCTGCATATTCAAAATCTGTGTGAGTCAGCGGGTGCTAATGTGGGACGTCCATCTTATTTGCTTCCGATAAGTACTATTGCGCTCTCAACCAATGATGCACTGGAGCTACGCAAGGACCGCCTCCCTCATTTACATGTTGCACACAGAAAGTACAAATAAATACAAATACAAATACAAATGTATAAATAAATAAGTATATATGGGAATATATAAATATGGAAATAAATATATGTGGGAATAAATAAATATAAAAAAATAAATGATCACATAAAAAACCCAAAAACAATGTAAAATAAATGAAGACATTAAAAAAAAGTAAAAAATAAATATAGAAAATAATAAAGGAATAAATTCATACAATAATAAATTCAGGAATAAATGTAAACTTCCTCAGGTAAAAGCAGATATAAAGTGTTTGGCTACATAGGGCTTTACAGCAGCTGTTATCAGAGCATAAATGATACATTTGTATATGATGACTTACAGAAATCATATTTCACTTTGTGATTCTTTTGTAAATATTTCACACTGTTAAACAACTATAAAGTCACATTCCTGAGATTAAGAGCTTTCATTTGATATATGACTTGCCCATTTATGTGCAATATGAAAGACTTTTATTTTGTATATACATATGTCTACCCCCTTACCTCTAGGGGGCGCTAATTCTAACCGCGAATGTTTTTAATCCTTATTTTGTTATTTTAAGTAACATAAATGCAGAAGTGATGATTATATCTGAAAAGTTCCTATTCTGAGCTTTCAAATGAATCCTCATATGCCTGATTTACGTACTGTATGTATACGGAGACTTAAACATTTTAAGCATAAACTTTTTTGGTGATATAGCGCCCCATAGAGTTTTGGAACAATCGCTAAGCCCTGCCTTAAACATTTACTGACCAATTATAAAATTACAATGACCCGATTGTTAAGATTCTCCACTGGTCGGGTCAGAGGATCAGTGAAGCTTCGAGTATGACTGACAGCACCAATAGCACAGACTCAAGGCTCCACCACAGACCATTACACCAAGGTTAGACATCTCTCCATCCTCTATCTCGTCATAATTCATCACATCACCCCTTCAAATGGAGAAATCGTTTGAATATTGCCTTGGAAAGGTCCATTTCACCCTCTTTTCTGTGGCGGTGTAATGAGACGTAACATATTTATTGGGCTTCAGTTCTTTAATTCATTAGCCTGACCATTATATGACAATTATCACAAAGTTAACATCAGAAACAAACCTCTTCTTGATGACTTTTTAATGTTTTACCCTCTTATATCATGTCTTATCAGTGAGCAGTAGGTTTTAAGCGATGAATTAAGGCATCATGTGGCGCGGGCCATCAGCAATTAGTGTGACGTCGTGGTTAAAGCTATTTTTGTCTTTTTCTTTCCCCTTGTATATTCTACAGAACACAGAAGATGTGACAGATATGACCTGAGATTACTGCGTTATCATTTTTAATGAATTACTGTGCTAACAGGAACCGCGGAAAGTGTGAAATTCAGACGGATCTGATCCAATTAAGGTGCTTAGCCATCTGTAATAATAGTCACTTTCGTGACTGACACTTACATTTTAATGAGTTGCTCTTGCAGCATAATCTGTTGGGTATCATTACCGCTCACACCAATAACAATCCCTCCCTTCCTCCCCTCCATCCACTGTTTTTCTGCAATGCTAATTCTTATACATTGCAATTCACTGATGCAACACACCAGTAACATAAATTTAAGCAAGGATAGCCAATGCTGTTACTTTGAGATTGTTTCCTGTAAGAAGAGCGGACACGGCGTCAATTACGTGGCCGTAAATCCATATGAAGGACAAAGATGTGCATCAATCCCTCACAGGCCGACAGACATGGTGGCATAAACATCAAGCTCAAGTACAGTCAGAGGGGACACGGGCTCATCAGTTCTTTCTGGACCAGTGATTCGGTGTTTTATCGATGTGATTTGGAGGCTTAATTAATTTGATAGAGACGTATAGTATATGAAACACTCCTTTATACACGTGATCTATAAAATGTGTAAAATCGAAATGGGTCACCAACTATGTGTACACGTATATACTGGGCATTTAGGCTTTTAGGTATAGTATACCGTATATACAGTATAAACACACACAAAACCATTTATCTGGTGAATATATAGACTATTAAAAGCTACATTTGGTAGATATTGTAACTTAAGCAATATCACACGAGCAATAGTGCTGTATGGCCCTATATCAGCACGGCTATGGCCACAGGCCGAGTACAACAAACAAAAATGGTAAATGGTCTGCACTTATATAGCGCGTTTTTTAACCTTAGAGGTTACCAAAGCGCTTTACACTACGTCCCATTCAACTAATCACACACACATACACCAATGATGGCAGAGCTGCTATGCTAGGTGCTAGCCTGCCATTGGGAGCAACTTGTGGTTCAGTGTCTTGCCCAAGGACACTTCGGCATGTGGAGTCGTGTGGACCGGGAATCGAACCGCCAACCCTGTGATTAGTGGCCGACCCGCTCTACCACCTGTGCCACAGCCATGCTGATTTAGGGTCATATAACACGATTGCGAGTATGATGTTGCTTATATACAACAGTCCAATGAACAGGTAAATAAAAAGTAAATGAGGAAAAACTAAGGACTGTCACAAAAAACGCAGTTATGCATGGAACTAATTTCTTACGCGATGGATCAGAATCCGCCGTTGCTAGTTCAAAAGGTGCGCCCAATTTTCCATTACTAATTCAAAAATGTCACTTTATAACTAGTAACAATGGCTTGGGATGTTTCTAACAATTATTGAAGAAACACGGATGTGTGTGTGCACGTGTTTTGAGAGAAAGAGAGCGATTGAGCATGAGCGATTACCTGTGTTTGTTGCGACTCTCTAGCAGAGATGCTGTAGTGTGTTAGTCAGCTTGCTGAAGATTATGTCATTTTGGCCAAATACGTCCTATTTTCTCTGTGGAAAAATAGCCATTCCTCCCTGTTTCACGGTAGTGGGTGTGCGAGGGCTATTCACTATTGAAACCGTTCTCTCCGCCGCAACGTTGAATCTTCTCCAATGTGGAAACTTCAGTAAAAGGTAAGCGCTTGTGTTTGTGTAATAACTCCGTCTGTTTTGATAAGTCTTAATGCTGAAGCTGTAGTGTAGTAGAAATCCGAACGATCATGGAGTGAGAGACAATGCCGATGACTTCAAAGAAACCGCTCGCTGACGGTGACTGTCAGCGCTGACTCAATGCACGTCAACTCGACTGGCTCATAACACACCAAAACGATCAAATATATCTTATTTTCTCTGTTTACAAACAGACGTCCGAGCGGACACCTCGAGTATGTTTTTGATTTCTCCGTCTGTTGTGTATGTCAGCCAGGGCTGGACTGGGAAGAGCAATCGGCCTGGGATTTTACATAGCAACAGGACAAGCACTGTCCTTTCCTGCATATCGCGGCGCCATTTTGTGGTCCGTTCATTGGGGTAATTTTCGCCCCCACCGGCCTGCACGGTTCTCCCGATGGCCAGTCCGCCCCTGTTCGGCCCCAAACTGCGTCAGCCCACCGGGAAATTGCTGAGTATGCAAGATTACCAGTCCAGCCATGATCTCAGCTGTGATGAGCCTTAATGCTGATACTGTAATTGTATTTCCCAGCTGTATTTTTGTAAACCGCTCGCTGACTGACGTGCGCTGACTTAATGAATGTCATGATTTACTGACTCATTACACATACAAATTGTGTTGTCACCACGCGCTGGCTAAAATCTTTAAATGTCACAGGGACACACATCAAGCTCCTTTACACATCGGCGCTGATCTTACACTTTGGTTTAGAACGCCACAAGTGGTGTGATACAAACTGTGAAGAGTGCTGATGGTGTAAGATATCAGCACTCTTGGAATGTCTCTTGTCCAATCAGATTCAAGGACCGGATCTAAGTGTTGTATATTTAAATATGAAGAACTGTAATGGAGCCAAGTCTCTGTCCCTAGTCCCTGGTGAGTTTGAGGCTTTTTATAGTTAAAATTCCTGCGTTCTGCACCAAATATTCATTTTTTGGCCACAGGTATTAAATGTCAAAAACGTCAAGATATTTATTAACTACAAATCTATGATATTTCTAGACAGAATACGTTTGAACTTCTTTGTAATTCTGATTTGCATATATTTTCTGTTCCGCTGAAGAAAGCTTAAATCCACGAGTTTTGCATTGGTTGAGGTGTGCACGAAAAAAACTGATCTCTTGTTGAAAAACTGAACAAAGTCAGATCTCTTGCATACATGTAATGCTTTAAACCTACATCTCAATGTTCATGTGATGGATAAAAAGCATTAGAAACCTCCTTACTGAAATGTTCTCCTGTAATGCATCACATTTACATGCACTGGGATCTATAAGGGTTTTCAAGACTTACTGATGTCAGATCTTTGTGCCAGTGTGTTCACATTAAAGTATGCGAGGCCAATTATCAAAAGGAATATTAACATTACACACAAAAAAAGAGATGAAAAGGAAAAACTCTGAAAGAGAGGGATGTTGGCCAAATGTGTCATCTTCACTTCTGCCCAATTACCTGTGGCCAAATTTAACTGCTGCCTCATTGTTAATTTACTTGCACTGTTATTATCGTTAACACTACTCAAGAGTTTTATTTAATATTGGGAGTAGTCAATATAATGTGCCAATCATGATGAAAAATGTATATATTTCACCTAAAATAATTAAACTGGATTTAAATCTGCTTTAAATAATTAAAGATATCATGTAGTATAAAATAAACTAAATGACGAGTCATGCCTGTATTATGTACTGTATATAGCAGATAATACCTTAACTAAGGATGGGACGATATAAAATCGATACAATTCGATATAAAAACACTTAAATCACAAAATGGTTGAGCAAAATGCACATTATAATTTCTCATCAAAATCGAGTTCTTTAATACGCAATATAAATGCTCAAAATTGAAATAATACGAGTTTTTCTATAAGAAAAGATCAGAAATATTGAGCTGATCAGATGCAGAACAACAGAACTGAACAGAACCGGTCCTGAAAAACTGTGTGAAAGTGTACATTTATATTTTAATCATTTATTTGTCAGCTTTTTTATAATCAAAATGTAACTTTGTAAAAATACAAAAATTCTACATTATATGAATTAATATTATATCATGAAACTGTACATATGAGTATAATAATGTGTATCATTTATAAGTAATAACATTGAGTTTACATTCATTTGTATAAGAAACACTAAATAGGTTACTGTCACTTTAAGAGTTCAACGAGCGGCTCACAGTGTTCTGCTTCAGCGAACATCAACGAGAATTAATAAATACTTTTTGATCCGACCGTAAAGAACAGAAAAGATATTAAAGACTCGTTGTTTAATGAAAGTGGAGTCGCCTCATCTTTGATGGACACACATTACACGGAGGAAACAATCCGTTTAATCTCAAGCACTTCATCAAAACAAGGACATTTTCCAGGTATTCCAGTTCTTACTTTTCTAACAGCACTTTAAGGATCTTGTGTGAACCCTGTAAACAGTGTAGAATAACGTGCAGTAGTGGTCAAACCAAGAGAGAGAGAGATTATCATGTTTAATCGCTCAGAAAACAATGTTGAAAATGTCGAAATATTGAGTTATGCCATGATATGGTTCGTCATTTTTTGTTTGCAATGTATTGAAATCCAATATATCATCCCATCCCAAATCTGAACATACTGTTATTCACACAAATACACACGTATGTGCACACATACAGAATATACATGTGCAATGCTTTGAAAAGAATATGCAGTATATACACCCTCACCAGCCACTTTATTAGGAACACCTGTACACCTACTTATTCATGCGATTATCTAATCAGCCAATCACGTGGCAGCAGTGCATAAAATCATGCGGATACGGGTCAGGAGCTTGATTTAATGTTCACGTCAACCATCAGAATGGGGAAAAAATGGGATTGCGGTGATTTGGACCATGGCATGATTGTTGGTGCCAGATGGGCTGGTTTGAGTATTTCTAGAATTTACTCAGAATGGTGCCAAAAACAAAAAACATGCGCATGCAAACCATTCGTGCATCACGAGCCCTTTTCATTGAATCGTATCTGCAAAATCCTAAAACTTCATTTCCAGGTTTAATTTATATTTTGAATGAACGATGTGCACTTGTGTTTAATGGTGTAATGTAATCTTGAGTGTGATTTTGGTTTATGGAGGGTGTATCTGTATGCTGGGTTGGAAATCTCAATGATCAATAATGGTGTTTTCTTTATTACATCACGTGTTGTTCTGAAAGCAAAAAGAAACGAATGAAACACTGTATGTAGGCTGTCATCAGCGCAGACTGACCGAATCAAAGCGGGTGCGTTTAGTCGCAGGATTAACCGAAAGTGAAGCGCTGCCGTCTCACGAATCGTTTGAACGTACTGCACGAGTCTGTTGGGCATATTTCTGGCTCATCACAATTTAACATTATAACAAAAATAACTCTTTTTATTTTATTTTTCGGAATTTCATATCAACAGTTTTATTTATTTTTTTCATCAAAATTGTGTCTAAATAAATGAATACATTAAAAATACTTTTTCCACAAAATATTGCATTATTTTGATCAAATTAAGTGCTTTTATACAGAACCTCCATGCACAATCCAAAATACAACAATTCAGTTATTATTGTCATATAACGTGCTGCATAAAAGAACATCAAATATCTGAGATATTGCTTGAACATAATAAAACTACTATCGATTTATTTGTATTAATAGTTTTATTAGTAGTTGTAGTATTACAGTGAATATTACATAACTATACAGTAGTAAAATATATATTTTGTCCATTTAAAGCTTTTATTTTGTAGTGAAGTCCTTTGTGTGTGTTTGATGGCAGATTCACACCTTGCTACGTGACCCAAAGTGATTAAAAAGCAGCCTATTTTCGGTTTAATTAAATAAATGTGTAGTCTGATTGTGCCTCATGCTACCAACTAAATTAGCGCTTTGCTTGCTGTCATCTGCTACAAACAATATTCACTTTGAAGCGTGCAGCACATGCAAGCTACATATTTATCTCATTAAATCACAGCCTTTGCGGTTGCGGATGACTCCTAATAAGCAAATTTAGTTACATTTAAATAAGTTTCGGCAAAAGCAGGTATTTAAATTGTATGCTGTATAATATAAATATGATATGTAATATGATATAAAATAATATGAATTTTATCTAGTGTTTATGCTGCCTCATTATCATCAACAAAGCTTGTGCTTGCAAATATCTGTTCAGGTGTAAATGTGTCAAATGTGAGAAAATCAGCATATTATAATGATTTCTGAAGGGTCATGTGACACTGAAGACTGCAGTAATGATGCTGAAAATTCAGCTTTTATCACAAATTGCATTTTACAATATATTCAAAAATAGAAAACTGTTCTTTTAAATCATAAAAAAAGTTAAAAATATCACTGTTTTTACTGTATTTTGGATCAAATAAATGCAGTCTTGGTGAGCAGAAGAGACTTCTTTTAACGGTAGTGTAGGTCTAAAATTAAGTGAAGTCTTTATGTAAAGAAAATGTACAGTAAGATTACCTCTTTTAACTTAAAACTTGATTTTGATCATTCTCTTTCTGTCACATTCCTCATTGATAGGCCCAGGGGTGGGGTCTTTTGTCTCAGGTGTGAATTACAATCAATATTCATGATAGTTCACGCCTCCTCGCATATGACCTTTCAACACTAAAAGTGTCTCACAAAAGTTACAATACTATATTGTTTTGTATGCATGAGTGATCAGGATAGTTTTCACATCATTCTGTAGCAAAAACTCTAGGCTACAAGATCTAGTTCTCAAAAGTCTTGTAGACAAATGTTTAGTATGTGTTATATGGCCTTATTTCAGTGACTTAAAATGTAGTTTTTTCAAAAACCATGCATAAACAGATGGTATCGGGCACAAGTATATGAGCGTGGTATTGGCCGATATATTATATATATATATATACACACACACATAATACAGGCATGCATAACTTATCATTTAGTATATTTTATACCACATGCATACAGTATATACATTCTGTGTATACAAATATTCAAGTTATGTGCGTCTCTGGGTGTATTCACCTCTTGTTCTTTATTCATCCGCTTATCTACCTTTTGATTCCCTCCCACTTTTCGTCCTTCTTCACTCTCCAGATGAACCTTCTCTACAGTGATGCTTTATTCACAATGACACCTAGCTATCTGAAAATCAAACACCACAGTCTGCACTCAATATCCAGATTATTCAATTACAACCCAAGAAACAACAGCTCAATGCCACAAAACAACACAAACAAAACCTCCGAAATGCAAGCCTGTGCACCTGTTCTGTGACATTTCACTCCAAAATGCAATGCATCTCTCCTACTCCTCCATATATCTATGAGGCTCAGGCCGAGTGGTGTTCTTGCATTAATATTCCTAAGGTAAAGACATGGGTGATGTGACGCAACACACGTGACAGGCTAGAGTGGAGCGGAGAGCGCGCTATACGCATGCTGAATGCAAAGGTTGTTTTGTGGCGTGCAATCTAACTGGAGCTGAATGAAAAACAAGGCTGATCTGTCAGGGTCTGATGCTCAGAGGGAACATATATTTACCGAAATAATGGAGAGGAAGAGAGACAAGGGTGCACAGGATTTGAAAAGTGTGCTCAGACAAAATGACCCACTGAACGGTGAGGTTGTTATATCACAAAAACATATAGGGGCTAGTTGTCACAGGGGTTATATTTTAGTAACTATAAGGTTTTGAGTCTTAAGTCACTATTGGGGCATATCGTCACTGAAAGTCTTTTTTCTTTGGGAATATTCACCAGCTAAGACTTTAACCCTTATGCACTGTTCCTCATTAAATCACGTTCCAGATGTTCCCTGTCAAAAGTGACCGGAAACAATAAATGTGTAACTGGGATTGTATTTAGACCTTTATGTTATTTACTCATTTATTCACCTATATGACCTTGAGCTTGAAAATTGACTTTTTCTTTTCTCAAATACTGAACCAATCCTCATAAATTATGTACTGTTTTTTTAAATCTTAAAGTCTCAAGAATGAAACTGTATTGTCCATTTAAAAAAATAAATAAAATAACAATAATAATAAAGACAAATACAGATGCAATTACAAGTATTAACACTAGATGGCTGCAGAGAGCTACTGAGTCATCCCTGGTTGAAAAGAAGATGATTTCGAAATTGTCACAAGTTCTGCATTTATATATATATATATATATATATATATATAAAAACAGATAGTGGTTCGAGAAAGCATTTTCCAATGTTGTGTGCTATGTGCATCAGACGGTCCACAGACAGAGAGATGGGGCTGAAGGTACGGTCACACCGTGTCCTACTCAGATGCCAAACGACAAGCAATAACATTTATGTTTTCTATCTAAATCAGAGTGCTTTTGTCCTAAGCAACGGGATATTCTGTCGATCACTTAGTTTCTATATTTGGCATCGTGCCCGGTATGAACTGGCACCCATTCAAAATGCGATGCATGGTGTTCCGCGACTGCTTTCAGCAAGTAAGGGCTGCCAGTGGAGATTCTGGTGCCCTCCTCAGGTAAGATGGTGCCCCTCTAAAGAGTTGGTGCCCTACACAGACTGTATATGCATATAGGGATTGTCCCTACTGGTAGCAACCTTCAACCTCCATCACACTTTTTGATTAAGGACTGGGCATCAGGGCTGGACTTGGAAGAGAAATCGTCCCGGCCGTTTACAATTTTGTGGTACGTTCTGTATAACGCACCGGCTCATTTTAGCTTATCACGGGCCCATTTTGCGGCTAACACACCGGCCCGCTCAGTTCTCCCGATGGCCAGTGCATACGTGATCGGCCCAAAAGTGCATCGGGCCACTGGGAATATGCCCGGAAGGCCAGATTACCAGTCCAGCCCTGCTGGGCATTGAAATGCATCTATTATTCCACTACAAACTCTTCAGAAATGTAAGTTCTGTTCTCTGGTTTGTATGCAGCCATGTTGTGTTTACTGTTGTTAATATCACTGGTGGTCCTGTTGAACTGAAACAAAACAAGTTTTCGCTTGAACGCCCTCTATGTCGGTGTCTGTCATAGCAAGGAAAGACGAATATGAACTGGAGTAAAAAGTGTGACAACTAACCCCAGTCTACCCCTAACAGTAAACCATGTTGTGTACGGTGTTTCGTGTTAAAAATGTCCTGTCCTTGCCCTCCTGCGCTCCTGGACACATTACACCATCAGTCTTTACACAGGGTGAAACACTCGCTTTTATCCACACCACATCCCTCTCTTTATTAGGCATTGGGGTCTCTTTCTTTTGCCCTGTATAGAACATTGATGAGCCGTGTTTATTCATAGACTAACTCTAATTCTGAGAGCTCTCTGACAAAGGCCTCCCCAGCATTCTTACTGTAATACCTCATCTAGGTCTCATTATTCAGCACTTATGCTCTCCCTGCCGTCCCACTTGAGATGCAGAGCATGAATTACGCCGGGCCCCTCTCCCCTCCCGTCACTTCCCCCATTTTCCTCTCTCTCAGCCTTCTCCCACAGGACAAAGAGGCGTACTGATTACTGCAGTAATCTCACTACACTCCATTCCTCAGTTTCAGTTTCACTCTGCTTTATTGGAACGCCTTGTTATTTATACCCATAGCAGCTGCAGGTATGTTGCGGTCAACAGTTGTTAATAAAATGATAGAAAATAAATATGGAAGTTTGTAGTGTATGCCTGTGATAAACATTCAAGACTCCTTAGTGCCCCTAGGCATGAATTCATGTCGTGCACTCCCAGTCAAATATTTAAATCTAAGAATGTTTCATACATCTCATTGGATGGTTATTTGGAATAAAACTTGGTCATTTATAGGATTCATGCCTGTGAATGTCCAACCTCAGCCGTCTCTATGAAAGCATTTATAAAATCCCCATCTGAGAAACAGAGAAATGTTCACTTTCACCTTTTCATTTATTTGGTTTAATAATATGACGTGACATATAATAAAGTGTTTTGTCATATTTACATAAATAAGAAACATGCATCACAGCGATCGCAAAGGATTTTAAAGTTCTTTAAGCAAATAGAATCGCATTGTGATCTAATGGGGGGTCCTTGGAGTGGGCGTGTCGTGTCGTGGGTGTTCATTTTTGCCAAACATATACACTTGAAATTATTTGAGGGATGATAAAACTAAGGTCTCTTCCACACCAATCCGTTCAAGCCATCGTTTGAAGAGTATGCTGTAATGTAGAGTGTTTTCGTAAGTTTGAGTGTGAATGAGAGGGGCGGGGCGATATGGCTCCATATACAGTACATTGGTATTTTTCAGCCTGTTGACGATATTCGATATTTATCTCTATAACTGTTTATTTGCTCCGAAATTACATTACAGTGATTTTAAATCAGAAGTTTTAATTCATCCAAACAGCCACTGCTGCCAAGTAGATTCAAATTCTTTAATGAAATAAAAATCTTGCTCAATACAATGAAGGCATATTTGCCAGTTCTTCCAAATAGGGGCGTAATCTGTGAAAGAGGGTGGAGGATTGCACCAACTCAAGAAGGGCGGTTGCGGCAACACCAGAAGCGACGTTGCGGCAACTCCAGAAGGGACGTTGCGGCAACTCCAGAAGGGACGTTGCGGCAACTCCAGAAGGGACGTTGCGGCAACTCCAGAAGGGACGTTGCGGCAACTCCAGAAGGGACGTTGCGGCAACTCCAGAAGGGACGTTGCGCCAACTCCAGAAGGGACGTTATTATCAGAAGGGCCGTTGCGCCAACTCCAGCAGGGCGGTTGTGCCAACTCCAGCAGGGCGGTTGTGCCAACTCCAGCAGGGCGGTTGCGCCAACTCCAGCAGGGGGAGGTCACTTCCACTCACGGTTAAGGTTAGGGAAAAGTTTGGGTAAGAGGCTGCCTAAAAATTTAATTCAGTTTTGGAGCTCCCGCCCCTTTTTGGAGCACTGCCTGCAGCTATACACATATATACATATATTTAGCTTCTCAGTTGTACACTAAATGAACACAAGGCAACATTTTTTTGTAAATGAACAGGGTGTGCAAATATAAAATGTAAAAAAATATAAAATGTTTTTACTGCAGGGCGAACGAAACACCTACAACATAAGAGAGAGAGAGAGCTACTATGAACTAAACACTACGGTGTTTCAGCAAAATGAATGTCCTTGAGTTAATCTACTATTTTTAGGTTCATTAGTATGTTAATAAAATCTGGAGCTATAAAAGCATGTTAGATAAATGGCATCTAAACCAGATTAATGAAATGAAATGACAAGCACCCATTCATTTAAGAAAATCATTTTAATACATGGCTCACAAAGCCACCCGTGGGTTTTAATGCCAAGCTCTTTGAGGAAAACATAAATATGTGCATTATTATGTTTAACTTATTTATCCATTAGAGATTTTCAGGCATTAGAAAATGTGTTAATTGACCATTTAAGGGTCCTTGAAACGTCTCTCATTAGAATACTAATTGGTGCCTGATTTCTCCCAAATGACAATGACAGTTCTTTCAAGAGTGGAGATGATTACCATAATACCCTTTTTTTCGTCAGTGCAATATTTGTAATGTTAATTAATTAGAAACTTAAATTGTCTCCCAGTTTGGCTGATCAAATCATCTCAAAATACATTTCACAAATGTAAGATGTCTCTGGTGTGGTTGGGATCAAATGAAAAATAAGTAAATAAGTGGTAAGAAAAAAAATGAACACCGTGAGTTAGAAAGACTCGTTACTTTGGGAACTCCTTTAACCATGTTGCTGCTGTCAGAAAGCATGAAAATGAGGCCTCTTGCAGTTTTACTCGCTGTCCGTCTACATGAATGCAGTTATTCGTTTCTTTTCTCCTTCATCCTTTCCAAAGATTAGACTGTCACTTCCTTTCTGTGGAATATCAATCCCGTCCTCACTCGATTTCTCCCGTAACTCCGGGGGGTTGATGCTGTAACGCCTCTGTCGCTCCATGCACATTTTCCAGTCAGAAGCACTTGAAAACACTTACACCGTAGAGCATTTGAAGGCATGCATGCCCACACTGCTTTTGCTCATTTGCCATCAACAGCGGCACACAACCTTCTTATATTTAATATTTATTTTCATATCGTCCGATCTCGATATTTATCACGATAGACATTTCATACCATTAATGGGGAAGCAAATGCATTCCACATGTATGTTAGACCTCAATAACAAATGTAATCTTAACTTGTTTGTGCACAAGTAAACGAGGTAAGATACCTTTTAATTTGAAGTTCAAGAAGTGCACTCAGTCAACATAAGGTGCGTGACCTCATTTAGATGACATTTCGCCAATGTTATCGTCTTCAGCAGACGTTTGACTCCACTGAAAGACTTTCTTGTAACACTCCAAACTCCAGTTCAGTAGGTGGCGGTAATGCACCATAAACTGGATTACAAACTGCTAATAAACATCACAAGGAGGAATAATGTCTTGCCTGTGATGTCACAGTGCTATGAATCACGATAAAACATTTTTTGGGGCAGTGGTGGCTCAGTGGTTGAGGCTCAGGGTTACTGACCAGAAGGTCGGGGTTCAAGCCTCAGCACCACCAAGATGCCACTGTTGGGCCCTTGAGCAAGACACTTAACTCCAGGTTGCTCCGGGGGGGATTGTCCCTGTAATAAGTGCGCTGTATAATACATTGGTAATCAGAAGGTCGCTGGTTTGATCCCCACAGCCACCACCATTGTGTCCTTGAGTAAGACACTTAACTCCAGGTTGCTCCGGGGGGATTGTCCCTGTAATAAGTGCACTGTAAGTTGCTTTGGATAAAAGCGTCTGCCAAATGCATAAATGTAAATGTAAATAAACAGTACACAATAAACAGCAATGGTGTTGATGTCAGAGTTGCTGTTCAGTCGAAAGCTGTTTTGCATTGTCAGTGCTGTTTTGTTTGTATTAGCCAGATAGCTAGGTGCTAGTTAGCGTTTACCTAGCCTTATTACTGGTTTACATGGCTGCAGAGCTATGTAGCCGCTAGCCTGCTAATACTTCCCAACCAGCTGGTATAATGCTGTGATTCAGATAGTTAGTTGGTGGGAAATGCAGACTTACACACAGCTTTGAAAGGCTTTTGCGCATATTATCGTAAGTTCTTCCAGTGTTTAGGAATCAGTGCTGGGGAAGCTACATTGAAACTGTACTAAAAGCTACTCATAACTTTAATAAGTGAAACTACATTCAAGCTAATCTTTACAAGAAAAACTACTTCCGCACTATTAATTGCAAGTGATCAAACCAGATTTGCGCATTCAGACATAACCAACCTATCTGCATGGGTTGCTTTGGTAACGGCGTAGGCGTACCCACGTGACGATGCTTTCAAAACAGATGTGGGAAAAAAGGAGGTGCATCGTCTCGCTCTCCAAATAAGCGCCCAGTCCAGTCGCGGTGCAGACTGGTAAATATTGTGATGTCCCGTGCTCCTGTCACCAATTTTGACGTCGGCTGTCTTGTTCGGAAGGCTGCGTCCTCCAGAGGTCGCATTTGTCGGCCGCATTCGTCATCGAGGCGGTCTCGTTTCAGAAAAGCGAGTGGGACACTTCGATTGCAGCCTTCGAATGCGTCCTTCTTTTACGGGAATTCAACGGATGCATGAGGTGTACCCTTCGTGGGCACTCACAACCCACAATTCTTTGCTTCAACGGAAATGTATGAAAAAAATAATGCCAATTTGCCCGTAAATGAGATGTTCAAACACAAGTAATGTTAAATCCCAAGTTGAAGTACCTCAGTAGATGGGTGCAGAGTATATAATATGTATAATTATATTAATATATAATTAAAATAAAGTATTAAGACTAAAACCTATTAAAAGAAAATCTATTTTCTTTTCACTCTACATCATTATAACTCTCCTAAAATTTACCTCATACATTCCCGTCCAAAGGGACTTTGTTCCGTTCTCACTCAAAGCGCTCACGCTTGTTAATGAGTTGCATGCTGTCCCCATTTCCGCTTGTCCTACGAAGGCCTTCTCGTTTAAAAGAGGACGCTCAGTATACTACAGCCTTCAAAGGACACGTCCTACCCTGAAATGTGACACAGCCGTCATCGTTGTGTGTCACATTAAGAGTGACGCTAAAGACCGTTTGAAATCCGAATTGAGCAGCCAGAGCGTCCAGACTGGGATGCATTTGAAATCACCTCCCGATGTGGTTTGAATCAGATTCGGAAAAATCTGATTTCATGTGGATCAAAAACTCATCTGGATACAATCTGGATATGCAAAAAATCTGATTTTTAGTGGCAGTCTGAACAAGGCCTGACTACATTGTGGGCCCTAATTTAAGACCACAAGGGTTAAGCGCAGCGCAATTCATTAAGTCATAAGTGCAAATTCATTGGGCAAGGTCATGAAGTTTTTATATTTTCATGCAAGTCTAGACACAAGTGGGTTTGGCGAAATCATACGGGCAAGACGCTAATCAGGTAAATTGAGATTCTACTCCACCCCTGGAGTCGCAAGTTTGAATCTCAGGGTGTGCTGAGTGACTCCAGCCAGGTCTCCTTAGCAACCAAATTGGCCCGGTTGCTAGGGAGGGTAGAGTCACATGGGGTAACCTCCTCGTGGTCGCTATAATGTGGTTCTTGCTCTCGGTGTGGCATGTGGAGAGTTGTGCGTGGATGACGCAGAGATTACTATGAAGCCTCCACACGCGCTACGTCTCCACGGTAACACGCTCAACAAGTCACGTGATAAGCTGCGCGGATTGAGTCACTACGCCACCACCAGGACTTCGAGAGCATTTGGAATTGGGACGTGTGCACGCCTACACCCGCAGTAGCACAAACACTCTCACTCGTGGCCATTTGCGCTTTGTGCTGGCATGAAAATAGAGCCCTGAAGCTATTTAAAGAAGAACATATTTTAAAATGTATTATTTATCAGAATCAGAATTCACTAAATATCAACATAGCATATATATTTAGTGTAACATTCTTTTATGAAAATTAACTATCAATAACCGTAGTTTAACCACTTTATTTGTAGCAAAACCATAGTACCAACAAAATAACCATGGTTACTACAGTATTACTAGTTACATACCAATATAATTGCTTAATTTTTGTAAAGGTTAACCTAATATGGTGACAGCATTAAATTAGACTTTCATTTAAACTTAATATACACCCTATTTTAAATAAACACCCTATTTTATTTCACTGAATTGGAATATAGTTATAAACTGCAGCACTAATTACACTTTAAGGTCCCTAATGGGTGCTTTAACAGCACATGGCATTGTTTCATGCAATTAAATGAGATACAACCACTAATAATGACAATAATTATAATGTGTTAACTTATATAGTGCTTTCAGCCAATGCTCAAACATAAAAGTGCATGTAAACAAAACAAGCAAACCAAACAACGCAACAACATACACAACATACTTACTACAGACAACAACAGGCCCAATATCAGCAGGGGTGTTATTCACCAGACAGTCCAAACAGAATGAGTGCATGTGGAAAGATAAAATGTCCCCGCTGGAGTGATGACACAAACCGCTAGGACCTGAAGCTCTCACGGCGCAGATATCGGATAAACGCGGTGGTGTTCAGCCGCCGGAGAGCTCAAGATGCACGGAAATGCATTTGGAAAAGATGAAACAAAACAGAAGATAAACATCTTCGCTGTGAAGCGTCAGCACATACTAAAAACAAACTTCCAGTATACAGGACACTAGGTGTCAGTATAGTGCCCAGAACCACAAGTACTTCTGGAACCGAAGTAAGAGCCAGCGAAACATACTTTGAGTGCAGCTCATTACATTTCCACTTAAAGAAAGTAGGCAGTCGGCATGTGTCCCTCTCGGAGGCTTGATTAGCCCTCCGCCCGGTCA
Organism: Xyrauchen texanus; assembly: GCF_025860055.1. NCBI lineage: Eukaryota > Metazoa > Chordata > Actinopteri > Cypriniformes > Catostomidae > Xyrauchen > Xyrauchen texanus. Next base: position 1,363,013 of record NC_068307.1, on the reverse strand, counting down.
CATAGGCATAGTCCCTTTATGTACCGTGATTGGTCCTCATGACTTTTTAAAAACAACCAATTACAAATGAGTCCCCAAGGAGAGGAGGTTGCTCTCGACTGCAAAGGACTCCGGTGAATCGGTGAATCATTCATACACATGAACGGTCCGAAAGAACCAATTCTCTAGTTAGTTCCTAACGATTAATATAGGGGAAGTGTTTATTTTAACCAGCTCATTTACATTAAAGGGCGATTTAGTTGAACGTGCTTGATTACCCGCTCTGCTCCTTTGCTGCGTTCGCAATATAATGTGACAAATGCAGCATTTTTTTGCACTACTTGCTGCAACAGTGTTTAAAGGTTCATAAATTATCGTTGAAAATCAATTAGTCTGTGGGATAAATTTATGGTGGAACCAGAATCTTGCGCTCCATTGGGAAAACAGCGAACAACTGACTAAAATGTTTTAATTGCATCACTGCTGTTAGTTAACTACTCCCCAACACTATAAGGAACAATAGTACATATCCGATTGGATGGATCATGTTTCTGAGCACCCAAAATGCGTTGTAAACTTCAGGTATGTGACAACACAAAATAGCCTTTTTAGACTGGGGAAGAAACTTTGTTTTCAAAGTACATCAAGCTCTTATCTCAAAAGATCAAGGAATTTTGGATTCCTCGTGATGTGACCAGACTCCCAGGCCAATAGCTAACAGGCTGAGTAGATGGTTGCTAAATGAGGTGGTTAGATCCGAATGCGTAAGTCCTCACAATGATCAGGCCTCTAGATATTGACCACAGGCTTTTGCAAAGTCGGAGAACAGCAGCGACACATCTCCACTGATGCCATAATCTGTCAGAATAATTTATCGAGTTTCCGCGGCTATGCGAGGCGTTTTGATAAATGGTACAAGTCACACCGAACTGTTATCAAAAGCGAGGGGGAGCCAGTGAGGGATAGGAGGAGTGGGAGAGAGACAGATAAGAGAGAAACAGAGAGAGCAGAGAGAGAGAGAGAGAGAGAGAGAGAGAGAGAGAGCAGTACAGGGAAAGAAATTGCAGCAAATATTTTCATGCCATCATCCACTCTGTTCTGGGAGATTGGGAGCTGACAGTTTTAAATCTGAGCAGGTGTCTCCTTTACCTTCCATTACCTCTGCTATGTATGAATTAGATTTATATTCGTATTGCATTAAAACACACACACACACACACACACACACACACACACACACACATTTTCCCCTTCAAAATCTCTCCCCATATAATTTTTTCACATTATTTGCTATGCTGCATAGATTGGACGAGTACCACAGAACGGGACGGTAAATAGCAGAAGTGCACTAGAGGGGTTTGGACGAGGGCAGCTAGTGAAATAAAACATGATTTACAGAGGAACGCTGAGGCTTGAAGCACCGACAGACTCCTGAGTGAATAAACCAACCGCTATTGGGTGAATAAGCCCTATACATCGCTAAACATATGGCAGGAGCGGACACACATTCATAAACCCACCAATCGTCCAACACGCACACACTCTCGTTCTTACTCTAGGTGACATTTCGTTCAGAAATCACCCAACTCTCCCAGCTAATGGGACGATTTAATTCGGTCCAATTTTCATCTGAGTTTGAATGGGATCTGGATCTGTTTGCTCTCAATGGAGTGACAAGTAGGACTAAACGGCCAGTGCACATTCTCAAATCTTAAGTAAACAAGAAAATAAATGCTTCGATAGATGATACTGTGTTAACCCGGGCCCTCTTGTATGGCCACAAACATTCCAACTCAAAATTCAAGGGCTGTTGTTAATCACTCCTTTGTATTACAAACCTAATCGTCGTCTCTTTTGAAAGAAGACACATGATAGTGTGTTGTCCAACAGTCAGAACAAATAAAAGTCAGCTATAACTGCTATGTGCATAGAACACTATCTCATAGTATGTTATGTTTACGTTTGGCATTTTTAGAAAGTGGCATCTTTTTGCACTACTCGATTACAAATGTGTACTGGTCTCTCACTGTGCCTATTGTTCTGTCCCTTTTAGTATTTATTGGCATTTTCCCGGTGGGCCAACGCACTTTGGGGCCGATCAGGGGCGGATTGGCCATCGGGAGAGCAGAGCGGGCCGGTGGGTCGAACGGCAAATGTGCCAAATGGGCCGCGCCAAGCAAAAATTAGCCGGTGTGTTATGTAGAACGGACCAGAGAACAGCGGCACAATATGGAGAAAAGGACAGCGTAATACCCCCACCCGCCGCTCAACAACTATTGGCTCGACCCACACCCACATTTGACCATCGCGAGCCACCACGTACAGTCCTAACGACATTAGCTAACCGTGCTGAGAAATACGGGCAGCGAATGGTTTGTAATAGAACCATGCGCGTTGTTCCACATCATGCTCAGGACTGTTCGGAGGGAAAATAGTTAGAATAGCTCAAATGTTATTGACAAGTTATTTCCATAACATACTATAAAATAATATATGATACTGACATTCTTTAGGCATATAAACACAATTAAGCTAAAGACACAAGTCAAAATTTGAGGACGATATCTTGAAAATTCGGAGATATATGAAAAATTTTCCAAGATCATGTCATGTGATTCTGGCCGCATATAGCATTAGTCCTCTTCACTTGAAGATATTTGGAGCGAGAAATGAACTTATGCGCCTCTATTTTTCATATATCTGGCAGGCAGTGGTGGCTCAGTGGTTGAGGCTCAGGGTTACTGACCAGAAGGTCGGGGGTTCAAGCCCCAGCACCACCAAGATGCCACTGTTGGGCCCTTGAGTAAGGCACTTAACTCCAGGTTGCTCTGGGGGGATTGTCCCTGTAATAAGTGCACTGTAAGTCGCTTTGGATAAAAGTGTCTGCCAAATGCATAAATGTAGCAGGATTGGAAATCACCATATGAGAGTTTCAGCGTGTCAGTGCAAAAGTTAGTGGAAAATGGACATAAATAATTATTCTTCAGGATGTCAATATTTCTGTAAATGTGGACACATTTGGACAAAATGTTCAATTGTTGTTTATTGAAGCTTATTTGGTACAAAACCCCCCTTGGCCACCACCCCTGGAGTTCGCTAGTTTGAATCCAGGGCGTGCTGATTGACTCCAGTCAGGTCTCCTTAGCAACCAAATTGGCTTGGTTGCTAGAGAGGGTAGAGTCACATGGGGTAACCTCCTCGTGGTCGCTATAATGTGGTTCGTTCGTTCGCATGGTGGGGGGCGTGGTGAGTTGAGTGTGGATGCAGCGGTGGATGGCGTGAAGGCTCCACATGCACTATAGGTAACGCGCTCAACAACATGCGCGGATTGACGGTCTCAGACGCGGAGGCGGAGATTCATCCTCCGCCACCCAGATTGAGGCGAGTCACTACACCACCAACAGGACTTATTGGGAGCTCATTGGGAATTAGGCGTTCAGAATTGAGGAGAAATGGGGAGGAAATCCCAAAAATTAAACAATTATGCTTAGGTCCATATATGACATGTACATTAATGTAATCCATATTAATTGTACCCTACCAGTGAGTTGTTCAGGTACTTTCCAATGAGGCTCATTGCATTGGTACAATGTCTTCTTTGAAAATAGCTTTAAAATAAAAATAGCTGGACTCATACAAATGGATTATATAACATAAGTCTGAAGGAAAATGAATGCATTCACTAAGAGCATACAGCGAGTTATATAAGCAACACATCTAATGGATATTAATGGGCAGTTGACCATGCACAAATTGCCACCAACGAATAATAAAAAGAAAAATCTGCATAAAGCTGCTTCATTTGAGATTGTTAGGCATTAGGAGATGTCATCCATTATTAGTGTGGTGTATTGTGACTCAGTCATTTTTAGAAATGTTCCCCCATTTAAAATGGAGAGAGGCAGGAAACACAAACTCAGACACGCACACGCACAGGAAAAATCAAGTTAAAGCATGAACCTGGAAACATGAAGTAAGCATTTCTACTCAATTCAAACATGTAAAAATGAATGCACTAGCTTATAAGTAAATATTATTCATCATTGTTTGTTATCGTCACAATGTATCATCTGGTATCAGTCCTAAAGTAGAAAACGTCCTATTTATTCACTATTTTGAGTACGTCACAGGTGAATAAAATAAGTCAATTTTACATAACTGTTTGGTTTGAATAATTAATGAGCTTGCATGTTTATTTACCCCATACGTTTTATGATTATTGATTTTTTGTTGTTGTTGTTTTGCATTTGGTTACTTCATGTTTTATTAAGTCTGACGTTCATTTTCTACTCAGTATTGCCCATTCATGATCTGTTGATTGTTACCGTCATTGTGTTTTGTGCTTGAGTGTTGAGGTGCACAGCTCTACATCGTATTGCTAATACCAGTAATTAAAGGTGATGTTATTTAATAAACCTCCTAGCATGCATTGAGCTTTCCTATGGAGGGCTTTTGCGTGTCATACTGTATGCTACAAGATTAAACATGTTTATAAGGAACGTTCGAAATGTGAAATGTTCTGATAAATGTTCATTTGAATTTTATACAGTTTATTTAAGTACCGTGTACATCAGATTTGTAAGTAAAAGTAACTATTAGTTACTCTATGTAATGCGATTGGTGGAAAGGAGGCGAGAACCGGCTTGACAATACCTCCGCCCTGCCACATTCCTCCCCTGTTCTCTCAGGCCGGAGAGCCCTGACCTGCCTTGCGCCCCATCTACCTGGATCAGGGGAGGGAATCCCAAAAACATGTGGCACCTACATGCCGTAACGGCGATCGTGCCAAATGAACAAAACATTTCAAAAGAGAGGGAAAAAACTGTACTTGCCAGTTCTCAGATACAGCGTAGTCTGGTCCTCGGCCACTCCTCCACCCTCTAGTGGATGACAGCCACACCTAACCCGGGCGGATCGGAGGCAGTCCTCCGGTCCCTGGCGGACAGAACACCCCGCTGCATTTTATTGTGGATGGTAGGGGTCTCCCCCGCCCCTGGCAGCGGTAACCGCTCCAGGCGGTTGGTTGGGAGCCCCTCCCCTCCCCTCGCAGTTGGCGGCCGTTACTCCGCTTCCAGGTGGCCGGGGCTCCTCCATCCTCCACGGCTGCTCCTTTGGGGTGGATGGTAGCAGCAAGAACTCCACTACGGCGCATCCCTCCTCCTTCCCGGGTTTCGGCACCAGGAGGCGGCGAGAACCGGCTTGACAATATAAATAATATTTGAATGAAGAACCAAAAGACAAACACACACTCACACACAGGTGTCGGACAGCTGCCCGTAACTCCCTCTCTGTCGCACTGCCATCTCCAGTTGGCCCTTATCCCTCTCAGGCTAATCAGCACAATTAGTGACCCGAGTGTGCGGAATCACGACCCGGCCCCGCCCTCCTCCCTGCCTCACTTTATAAGTTAAATTGACTCACTTTAATCAATATTATGTCATGAAGATTTTACTTAATTTTATACCATTACAGTTTACTTTAAAAACTGTAATCGATAAATTGTGTGCCAAAACTTGCGATTTAAAAATGAAATAAATCTTACCAGGTTATTTATCTATTTCAGTGTACGCCAGTGAGGTCTGATTATTCAGTTGATTTGATTGAGTTGTTTATCAACAAAATGATGAGATTGCTAGAACATTTATGTCAAAACCTTAAATAATTACTGAGATAAAGCCCTTTTGACAACTAGCTCCAGTCTCCCGCATATGTAAAAGTGATTATAGACAGAACTCCTCATTCACACGGTCTCGCATTTAATGGTTGACAATTATAAAGTGAATATTATCACTAATTGGCGAGAAAAAATTGAACTATGACATCCAATCACTGTGCACAGCAAACACAAACTATTTAAGGAACAATAACAGTCTGAAAACAACAAACTTCCATCTCTTGTGTTTTCATTTGTTCAGAAATAATGTATCTTATCTAATAATGTATTCCTGCGGTTTAATGTATCTAAGTAACATCCAGCATCATCCAATCACTGTCAACCGTGTTCAAATAAAATGATCCATTATAAATGTTGAATCTATGTACTGATGATCATTGTCCCATGTGTGTCAAACATGTTGAGTGTCCAAACATCATCTGCAGCCTGAAACTGAACTTTTGATCACATTTTAGGAGTGAACGCACTTAACTGCATAGAGAGATATAGGATGCTCCCTTGCTCCCTATTTAGTGCATGACTTAACCTCCAGTGTGCTGTCTGTCTGCACTGGTCTCAGAACAGTTATAGAGAAATATAGGATGCTCCCTTGCTCACTATTTAGTGCATGACTTAACCTCCAGTGTGCCGTCTGTCTGCACTGGTCTCAGAACAGTTATAGAAGAGCTATAGGATGCTCCCTTGCTCCCTATTTAGTGCATGACTTAACCTCCAGTGTGCTGTCTGTCTGCACTGGTCTCAGAACAGTTATAGAAGAGCTATAGGATGCTCCCTTGCTCCCTATTTAGTGCATGACTTAACCTCCAGTGTGCCGTCTGTCTGCACTGGTCTCAGAACAGTTATAGAAGAGCTATAGGATGCTCCCTTGCTCCCTATTTAGTGCATGACTTAACCTCCAGTGTGCCGTCTGTGTGCACTGGTCTCAGAACAGTTATAGGAGAGTTATAGGATGCTCCCTTGCTCCCTATTTAGTGCATGACTTAACCTCCAGTGTGCTGTCTGTCTGCACTGGTCTCAGAACAGTTATAGGAGAGCTATAGGATGCTCCCTTGCTCCCTATTTAGTGCATGACTTAACCTCCAGTGTGCTGTCTGTCTGCACTGGTCTCAGAACAGTTATAGGAGAGCTATAGGATGCTCCCTTGCTCCCTATTTAGTGCATGACTTAACCTCCAGTGTGCTGTCTGTCTGCACTGGTCTCAGAACAGTTATAGGAGAGATATAGGATGCTCCCTTGCTCCCTATTTAGTGCATGACTTAACCTCCAGTGTGCTGTCTGTCTGCACTGGTCTCAGAACAGTTATAGGAGAGATATAGGATGCTCCCTTGCTCCCTATTTAGTGCATGACTTAACCTCCAGTGTGCTGTCTGTCTGCACTGGTCTCAGAACAGTTTGAAATGCACCTTATTTTCATCATAACTTCATATAAAGCCTCTGAAAGACACATGTTAGTCTCAGTCGCCATTCACTTTCAAAGTATAATTTTTCTATACAATAAAAAAAAGGTAACTGAAGCATTTCAGCTTGAGGTACGGCAGAGGCTACTGAAACCAGTTCAAACACGGTCCAGATTAGATTTACCCACAAGACAGTTCAGCTTTCTCATGCTAGTTCACAGAATTAATCAACACCAAAAAGCAGAATAATAATCTAATATACACAAATAGTCAAACCATCGATAACCAAATCGAGCAATTAGAGATGTTTGTTTTTAATCCTCATGCACATTGGAAGTAGCGCAGTGGTTTGTGCCAGTCATTTAGAAAGCTATCTCAGAAAGTAATTGCTAGCTTTGTAAACAGTTTTGATGGCGAGGTAGCTGAGGAACAGAATGAGTGATTGTGTATTGATCAGGTGAAGCTGTGCGCTGCAGTCGGGATGAAGGTAAGGAGGGATGTTTGTCTCACAAGGTGACGGAGGTCAGAGACTCGCTATGCATCCCAGTGTGAGTTCAAACGAGGGTGGCAAACAAACAAACGCCACGAGATGATAAAGAGGGTAAATGGAGTTTTGTGCATCCGGAAGGGGACATTAATCCATTTATAATCGCTGTGTATGAATTAATGAGTGATCTCTGTATAAAAAAGGATGATTCTGCCTTCCTGACTCCGAGAGGAACAGGTAATAGTTATGTAGATATGTTATGTTGGGATGCAAGTGCACTATTGAAGAGGGGGAAATGCTGACAATTGGCAACATATTTCAATATTAATTTGACATTTTGAGAGCTTTTAGTTGAACTGTGAATATGACATCTGCTCTGAAAAGCCATCATTGGGGTGACACACTCAAAGGGAACTTTTTTTGTACCTCTAGTTATAGGTTTTACCTTGTTTTGGGTATATAATTGTACTAAGAACCAGTTATGTACCTTTGAAAGTATATTTACAATATATGTTTTTTTCTCTGAGACATTTGCATGACAAGTGTAGATTAGGAAAGCTTCATGGTTCCCCTAAAAAATGAAAATTCATGTCAATGTAATTTTAAACATGTACAACTTTCACACACTCAAAGGGGGATTTTTAATTTTAATTTATTTGATAAAAATAGCACCTGGGAATTCTGCTAACCTTTTGTGTTCCAGTCAAGAAAGTGAGTCAAGGGTTTGGTGAATGCCAGCAGAACAGCATGTTTGGGTTACCGTGTGTGTGCTGTTTGTAAAATAGAAGTTCACTGTGGCAGGGAGGAGGGCGGGGCCGTACCGTGATGATGCACACCCGATCTCTAATCAGGCTAATCAGGCCCACGAGAGGGATAAAGGGGGCCGGAGGCGGCCGTTTGGGAGAGAGAGAGCTACAGGCAGCTGCCCTGTATTCATGTGTGTTATATGACTTTTGTGCTGAAACCCGGGAGGGAGGAGGGATGTGCCGTAGTGGAGTTCTCGGTGCTACCAACCACACCAAAGGAGCAGCCGTGGCCATCCGTTGGGGGACTGAGGAGCCCGGCCAACTGAAAGTGGAGGAACGACCGCTGACCATGAGAGGAGCTCCTTACCGACCGCCTGAATTGGTCGGGCCACTTCTGGGGGCGGAGGAGACTCTCACCGGCCGCTAAAGCACGGTGGGGTCAAAGAGAAGACTGGCATCTGCAAGCGAGGAGGGGGCTCTCTGCCGACCACCTGGAGTGGGAGAAACGCTGCCAGGGGCGGAGGAAACCCCTACCATCCACCAAAATGCGCCGGGGTGTTCCGTCCACCAGGGGCCAGTGGACTGCCTCCGATCCACCCGGGGAGGAGTGGCTGTCATCCACTAGAGGGTGGAGGAGTGACCGAGGAACAGGCTACGGCACATCCCTCCTCCTTCCCGGGTTCCGGCACCAATGCAATGTGGAAAAAAAAGGAAAGGAGGCGACGAGAACCGGCTTGACAATATAAATAATCATTTAATGATTAACTTAAAACAAAAGACATATAACACACATACACATACATACATACAGGGCAGCTGCCTGTAGCTCTCTCTCTCCCAAACTGCCACCTCCGGACGCCTTTATCCCTATCGTCGGCTCAATTAGCCTGATTAGGGGCCAGGAATGTGTCATCACGGCCCGGCCCCTCCTCCTCCCTTCCTCATTCACTTAATCCGTTTGTGTTGGGAAAATGCACATAATGTTCGTTGGCCAAAACCAGATGTACATGTGATGTCAGGTTCCAAGCATGCACTGAATATCTGAATGTTTACCAAAGGAAAAGTGAGTTTTGTCTTTCTCAGGGGAATATATAAGCACGCACAATTATTAGGCAACTACATTACAAAAATTATTTCTCACAACTCAATTGCTTGTTCTCAATTTTTAAGAGTAAGCGCATCAAATAAGTAACACAAAATGACAATTAAATCAAATTTTTGGCCTTTCGGAAATACTCAGTGACCAAAAACCACCACCCTTGTTTTCAATAACGGCCCCGAGCCGTCCATCCATGGAGGAAAAGTATATAAGGACAACGATGCAGACGTGTAATAGGAACTCATTCCTGGGGTTTAATTGCCATTTCCAGCTTAAGAAGGAGCGCTCACACAACCAACTGGAGACTAATAAACACTCAGACTCTGATTGCATTAAATATTACCGTGACGGCCCTGGGGACGGGTTATTGATGAAGGAAAAGGAGGGTGGAAAGATGGAGTGAGTGAACAGGGATGGAGAGCAGCCTTGGCGTGTTTCAACACTCACTGCTGTGTCGACAGAGGATGAGCCGGCTGCAATGACAAATGAGTGAAGAGGCCACAGCATGAGGTCTGGAGAGAGAGCGCTTCGTCCTCCTACTCCGTAAATAGATAAGATTCGGCTGCTGTCAGTGTTCCTGTGTATTCATTACTATAATGTCTACCTTGGGGTTGGTTAAATGTTCCAAGGAAACATCAAGGTCATTCCGTCGGCTAAATAATGTAATAAAATCCAGCAAATGCCTGATTTGTGTGTTTCCTAATGTGCTGGAAACGACAGAGACACCAAGCCGGGCTCATTGTAGTGAGCGATCTAATAAGCCTCTCTATCTAGTAAATAAGGTTAATGTATTTTGTTGGATCATTTACTTCTTGTGCTTTAAATGCCCTCTGATAAATCTATCTGTGTAACACAGGAGGCTGTGGTCTTGCTTCTACTTTTCTGCACACGGCTCATTAGTTTTAGAGAAAATGTACAAGGTTTGATTAAGTATTTGTAAAATTAGAAATAAAGTAGTGCTAGTTTGGACTGTGCACAAAATGTATGACCAGACTCAAAGGCAAACTATGAATGTCTCACTTATAGCCATCTTTGCTTATGAAGATGGCACACAAGAAAGTATTTTACATGGGAAAAATGGCATGCTTCAGCTTTAAGATGCACCACACGAATTTAAAACCCAAACTCCATGACCTTTGCTAAGCGAATGAACCGAGCAGTCATAATGAAATGTCGGAGCGCCTTCCTGCAAGAATGACACGTGTAGAAAATTACACCATCAAACACTGCCACCTGTCAGTTGATTGCCTGTCATGTTTTGATGAACTCATTTGACCTCTGAAAGTTTTATGATGTTATCATTACAGTGTTTTTAGGGGCGTTCACACTGGCTGTGTACGAAAGCTGAAAAACAGAGGTAGGAAGGCGTCAAGGCACGTCCAAATACAATGTTTCTGTAACATCCTGTCTATTAAGATCTGGTTCATTTCTGAAGACATCTGCGGTGATGGGTGCGTGGCCCAGAGAGCGAGACTGGGAGAGACAGAACATTAAGGATTGACACCTGTGGGAAATCATCTCTAACAGCTGTTTTGTGTTTGCAGTGAGAGTGGAGAGGGATAACAATGGCGATCCAGACTGCCATAGGGGAGAGAGGGAGAGAGAGACGTGTCTATATGTGCATTCCTGCATATTGTAACGTTTCTTTGGAGCTGACATCGCCGTCTCCCTGCTTCATCCTTCATAAGAGTTATTGATCTGTCACAGTGGTGCTGAAACTTGGAATTAGGAGGAAGAAACGCCGTCAGAGTCCTCGGCATTAGCCAAAGTCATCAAGACTCTTGCCGGCATCCACCAGACCCAACATCAAGCCCTCCTGGACTTCCAGGTCCTGCTCCAAGCCCAGGTGGTGGATCGACAGCTATTGTGGAGCGTTATGGCCCAGGGGAGTACTCCGGCCGAAGCCATAGCCCCACATCGCACTCATGAAGATGGGGCCATAAGATGATCCAGAGGCAGTCATTGTGCACATTGAATGGGCAGCTGAAGCATGGGGCTGGCCCAACACCCAGTAGGTAGCCTATTTGCTGTCTGGGGAAGCCTGTATCGTGGCCCAACAACTTCCAATAAGTGAACGTCATGGAGTACGCGGACCTAAAGTGGGCCATCTTGCAATGGGTCAACCGTTACCCCGAACAACACTGGCAGTGCTTCCGTACACGCCCATACTGTGAATGCGGTTGCACGTTTGCCTTCGCCCAACAGCTCTGTGATGCCTGTCGGAGGTGGCTGCTGGCAGAGGATCGTGACACCAAAGCGGTCATAGACCTCGTGGTACTGGAGCACTATACATCTCCACTTTTACTTTCACATTTCGAAAGTGAAACTATCTGGTAAAAAAGGATTTAAATATTGATCTCCTTTTCACCCACACCTATCATATCTCTTCTGAAGTCATGGATTAAACCACTGGAGTCATGGGGATTACTTTTATGCTGCATTGATATGCTTTTTGGAGCTTCAAAGTTCTGGTCCCCATTGACTTACATTGTATGGACCAACAGAGGTGAGATATTCTACAAGAAATCTGTCATTTGTGTTCACCTAAAGAAAGAAAGTCACATCTGGGATGGCATGAGGGTGAGTAAATGATGAGAGGATTTTCATGTTTGGGTGTACTGTCCCTTTAAGAAAACAAAATAGTCATTTCTGGGGAAATTGGTGCAGAATGGAAACGAAAACACAAGTTGAATTATGCATTCATGTTACTTGTGGCAAAATCACTTGACAATAGATGCACATATTATATTTCCATATAAATATGTGGTAAATGTGTTTCCACCGTAGTTCACCTGCATGTCTTATTACCAAATAAAAAATGCATCCACCTCAAGTGAGCGTTTACATTTTTTATTCGATTTTTTCTGGCAGCTTCTGTATTCACATCTTTATTATTACTGTTTATATGATTTAATGATATACAAAACTTCTGGAACTATAAACATCTGCTTTTCACTTTCAAATATATTGTTCATCACCGAATTAACTACAAAACGAACACAAACACCATCAGGGTAACACATGTGACACTAAAATAATGCAAAATACATGAACTAAATTATATAAATTAAAACAAAGAATACCCCAATGTACAGAACTGAATTTGAAAATAGATGAAACATTATTACAATAAAATATAATGAAATGTGGTCACGCAGGGACTTCTGGGAACACCCGATTATTGTTTTTCACCTCTAATAATTTACTGTAAAACAATACTTGTATTCTTTTTTTAAACATGATATAACATTTTAACATACGGTATAATTCTACTTTTTACATTTAAAAAATAAAGAAATATATTTTTACAATATTTTACTGCAAAATCACATATTTATATATATTTTTAATTTATTTATTTTTACATTGTTTTACCATTAAAATTACAAAAATATTTTGCAGTGTAACTTAGTTAAAATAAATTGTGAATTCTTATATTAATTTAACTAAGATAATCAAAGGCATATTTTAGGTTCAATACAAGTTAATGTGTTGCAGCTCAATCGACAGCATTTGTGACAATGTTGACACCTATTTTGTTCAGATCAAAGAGGAGGGGGAACCCTAAAATTGGTTGTCACAACGATGTATTAAAAAGAATGCTGGGACAAGTTACCTTCTTGTCCTTGGTGGGTGGGGGGGGGGGTTTATCCTATAGATTAGAACAGTGGTTCTCAGGAACCACTACGGGGCCTCATCACACTTCCAAGCGGGCCTCAAGTTGACTTAAAATTTATTTAAAAAAGGAAATATTAAAATAATTAAACTTAATGAAAATGCTAACAAAATACGTTAAGATGTATGCCTATATATTATAAACAGACTCTTTCTGAAACTTCTAGAATCAAAAATGATCCATGATCAGTTATTTTAATCAGACACGTCTAGTTTCGGGCGAGGGGCCCTTCAAAGATTGTCTTGGACATGCTACAGTTAAATCTAATGATGTTACAATTTAAAAGAGACAATTACCTTTTACTCAAAGTGTATTTCTGATCATATAATGTGCAATGAAAACATTTGCATTTCCACTAGTGAATCCCTCCACTGTACATTTGAATGTGTATTAGCTAGAAATTATTATTTATTTATTTTTTTTGCCAAAAGAAAAACTATATATAAATAAATGCACACATAATAACACACATAAATATGCAAATAACAGTGAAACCTCTTACAGTGTTTTGATCTGTGCTGATGTCACTTTGAATGCGACAGAATCTAGATTAAACCCCCTTCGTGTACAGATTATTAGTAAAACTAAGCGAAATCGCTACTGCTTATCAGAGATTGCATAATGCTATTTATTTGGAACGGAGAGTGGGACGCTGATCTGGACCGGCCCAATTTAACCCCTGTATATATATATATATATATATATATATATATATATATATATATATATATATATATATATACAGAATATATTGTTTGTTTTCCACAGACAGTGCCCCCCACTAGCCCCATATGAGCTCAGTTCAATTATATATATTAACTATGTCCTGTCATAATTACTAAACTAGAAGTTGATAAAAATATCAAATGCAATATCTTGTGATAATGTATGCAATAGGAGCGATTTATCTGTATAAACTTAGTGTGTCGGTCATTTTTGACCAAGAACACAAAATGTGTTATCACAAACAAACACAACACAAGGGTTAAATAAATGTTCAGCTCAAATAATACATGAGTTTTAGCAGAAGAATTAATGTAAGTGCTTCTATAATTATAAGCTTCATGTTTCTGCTTTTAAACCCTCAAATAATTGACCCCATTGACTTCCATTGTACTGTAAATGGCACTTTTCCACGGGACATTACGGTTCGAATCGACTCGCTTTACTTTTCTGAGTTTGCTTTTACTCTGGTGTTTAGTGCCGCCTCAACGTGGGCGGGATTATAGGCTGATCGTCATAGTTGCGCCGCCTATACTGCAGTGACATCATCTTAAACACGACACAGACATTACTGACCATAAACAATAACACAATCGCTAGCTGTTAGCGTCTAGCTCATTGTGCAGCAGTTGTTCATGGTGTTTTTACACAAGTGTAACAGTTAAATTGGTCTGGTTGTTTTAGAAGGTTTCCAGCAGCTGCTCAACCAAATAAAGTGAAGCATTCAATCAGAGTTTAGCATTAATGTAACAAAACGTACCATCCTCCATTGGAGTCCAGCCGGGCACTCTCTGTCCCATTGCTCGCCGGTCTAGATAGTGTCCATTTGGTCGAACCACTTCCACTTTTCCTTGACGGATCTGTAGTCACTTCATTTTTATACTTTTCCCAACACGGTTGGGAGGTCCGGTGGTAGCCGTGTGCGGCCAACAGCTGAGAAACATCCTGAGAGACTTTTCCATTTTGTTCGTCGCTAACAAGAGGAACGTCAGCACCTCGTTTATTGACCACGGCGTGGTTTTGAAAGTCACGTGAACAAATGATACAGCTATCGCTGTTGCTAACTTTAAAACTAGCGAGTTACTGTCCCGTGTCACAAATCCAGTGACGCTGGTAGTGACGATTCCCTCTGACCAATCAGTGATCTGCAGGGTTTTGGCGACACATTTAGAGTCGGCTCGTCTCGCTTGGAACCTCGACTGAGGTGGTACCAAAAAAGTACCAGGTACTATCCACAGTGGAAAACCCCCAAAAAGTGAGCAGAGCCGAGACACACCATGCAGTGGAAAAGACTCATAAGTGTCTCACGGGAACACAGATTTGTGCTTTTTGTTTAAAGAAAAGGAGGGACGAGTCGAAATAATTTTTGCGGTAATCAACATTACGCCACAAATGGTGTTTTATTTCACTTACTATAAAAGTTGGAACTATTCTGCCGATGGACACTTACAAAACTGAACTCCACAAGCGCTTGAATTATTGGCTGCGTGTTACAGTGTCCCATCACTTCCCTCTACTTTGAATTTCACAAGAGAAAGTTATAATTGTGACCAGGAGACTGCTCTCAGAATACAGCATTTCAGTTTTTCTCCAATTAAGCCGTGTAGTGTTTTATTTTTAATGTCTTCCCTTCTTTCGTCAGCCTAACGGGAATCTCCAGAATGGCTTCAGGGGCTTTTGCAGAAGATTGATCGCTGTATCTCCACATTTCAGACTGCATAAAAAATGACCAATTGAAAATAAATGCTAAACAGTCAAGGGCTGAATGTCACTGGAGAATCACACCGACATCTAAAGCTCTGGAAGCTTCCGTTCATCCGTGACTGTCAGATTATTGGACTTGAGACTGATTGGTCCTCAGATCTGCTCTTCTCTAATCGTGGGACATCGTCATTCACATCAGCACACGTATAGGACACATCAACACGTAGCCGAGACCACCATATCTCTTCTCTTTGCTACTTTGTTTAGGGAAGTGAATATTAGAGAGCCTTGAATCAATCACAAACTTCTTCATAAGGGACACCGAGGCAAGTGGAGTGGTGGTGGTGTAGTGGTCTAAACTACATAACTGGTAAACTGGTAATCAGAAGGTTGCTGGTTCGACCCCCACAGTCACCACCATTGTGTCCTTGAGTAAGACACTTAACTCCAGGTTGCTCTGGGGGGATTGTCCCTGTAATAAGTGCTCTGTAAGTCGTTTTGGATAAAAGCATCTGCCAAATGCATAAATGTAAATATAAAATCTAAGTTGTCACTATTTACTCCAGTCAATATTTCTCGAAGTAGGCACATTTTTGTAATTACATTTCTGTGTCACCACATACTTTGATGTCTTTGCTACACATAAAGCTGTTGAGCAATTGCACCAGCAGGGCATGTTGTCACACTACATGGGGTAAGTTGTCACAATGGGTATTAAATACAGTAGCTTCAAGGGATATCGCATTTGAGGCATAATGTTTGTTACAACTAAAGTTTATTTAGTTCCTCCTTTTCTTTAAAAAAAGCTACAGTGAGACACTTACAATGGAAGTCAATGGGGTCATTTTTGGAAGGTTTAAAGGCAGAAATGTTAATTGTATTATTTGAGCAGTAACGTTGTTTAAATCATACATTTTATGGTTTTTGGTGTTACACTAAAATTACACTAAAATCATGTTAACACGCATATGGTTTACGTCTTGTGACTATACTTTTGAAACTGTATTTTAATGTTTACAGATTGACCCCATTGACTTCCATTCTAAGTGTCTCACTGTAACTTTTTTTTAAAGAAAAGGAGGGACGAGATCGAAATAAATTATTTGTGATAATCAACATTATGCAGCAAATGCTGGCGATTGACCTTAACTTGAATTGAACCCGGAACATTCCTTTTAAGGAATATTTCACCCCCCGAAAAAGAGCTTATAATCAAAGAATTGATGCATTTCTATGCCCAGCCTTATTTTTTTGAAAGTTTTTGAACCGGTGCCATTTCACAGTGCACAGAGTTACTCGTGCGATGCCAAAAACACAAACAAGTGATTGATAGAAGGTACCGTCACTCATCACGGCTGGTTAGGACAAAAACTCTGATTAACTTCGAAAATATCCATTTTATCGTGTGTCGAATGCCATTAGGTTTGGACACGGTGTGACTGTGGCATCCTGTAGCCTCCTCTACTTTTCTGTTTGTTTTCTGAGCACTCTGTTAGAAAATAAGGCTGGGCACAGAAATGCATCAATTCTTCCTCTGCAAACTCTTCAGCCATGTTTAATAAGTTCTGTCCTCTATTTTGTGTGACGCTGTGTTGTGTTCTGTTCTAGTGTCACTATCACTGTGGACAACCTGTTTTAGATAAACAAAACGAGTTTCTCTTGAACGCCCCAATGTCGTGAGGGTGCGTGAACTGTTGCTCTCATGTCCCATCATGAACACACACAGCAGATCAACGGTCAGTGAACATTTACACTAAATAACACATTATATTTCTTTCTCATCAAATCTTATCATATGCTTTCATAACAATCATGAGTCTCATGAATAATTAATTAGACTTCTGAATTATACTGTTGTGTTCTTTTGAAGCTTGAAGAGGTGGTCACCATAAACTGCCATTGTATGACATCACTGAACACAACATTTATTCACAATTTCACCCTTTGTGTTGAGAACAATAAAGAAAGTCATATAGAGTTAGAACAACACAGCGGTGAGTAAACAATGACTGAATTTTCATTTTTTGGGGGGGAACTATCCCTTTACTAGATGTTTGAAACCAACATCTGGAGAAAACATGCATTTGTGTAATTGGACTTTGACTAAAATAACCTAATATTTACTGAGATATTACCCTTGTGACAACGTCCCTGTGACAACTAGCCCCGGTCTATATGTAAATAAAGCCTTTAATTGGTGCGAAAAGGACCAGTATGTAACAAAGTAACACTAAAATGTGTATTTCCAGAATATTATCTGTTTTTTGGTGGTAATTCTTCAGTTCCACAAATGTATAGTGCTTCAAATCCCTTTCAAAGCACTTTGAAACCAACTATCAAACTTTTACTTCAGAGGTGATCTTGGTGGTTCATTCACAGCAGGGCTGCACAAACGCTGCTCAGTTTGCTTAGCAAGCAAGGTTAGCTTTTGTTGTGATAACTCGTTAGTTCATTTAAGTTCACTTCAACATATTTTATTACTTCAGAAGAAGAAAGAAAATGCTCTGCTTGGGAACTTTAATATTTACACCTCATCATGTCTAGGTTTCAAAATCCTGGTTTTAAATACCAACATAAATGCTAGGTAAATTGCACCATTTTTATGCATAGCCTTTCATCGTCAAGGTTACAGTATCCCAGCATGCCTCACTCGTCCCCGTGAGAATTCATTCCTGATTTACAGCTTTCATTCTCTGACATGTTGTTCACCTGGGAGACGAATGACTAAGTTAACCAGAAATGGAAAGAACTGCTCAACAAACCCTTACTAACCAACTAATTCAACTACACTGACCTTTCCTCAGAGTATTACAAATATAATTTTACTTTGTGAAGTGCACCAGTCCCTCCTGCAGCAAAGCACCATCACAACATGATGCTGCCACCCCCATGCTTCACGGTTGGGATGGTGTTCTTCGGCTTGCGAGCCTCACCCTTTTTCCTCCAAACATAACGATGGTCATTATGGCCAAACGGTTCAATATTTGTTTCATCAGACCAGAGGACATTTCTCCCAAAGTAAGATCTTTGTCCCCATGTGCACTTGCAAACTGTAGTCTGGCTTATTTATGGCAGTTTTGGAGCAGTGGCTTCTTCCTTGCCGAGCAGCCTTTTAGGTGATGTCCATATAGGACTGGTTTTGCTGTGGATCTAGATACTCGTCTACCTGTTTCCTCCAGCATCTTCACAAGGTCCTTTGCTGTTGTTCTGGGATTGATTTGCACTTTTTGCACCAAACTACGTTCATCTCTAGGAGACAGAATGCATCTCCTTCCTGAGCGGTGTGATGACTGTGTGGTCACATGGTGTTTATACTTGTCTACTATTGCTTGTACAGATGAACGTGGTACCGTCAGGTGTTTAGAAATTGCTCCCAAGGATGAACCAGACTTGAGGAGCTCCACAATTGTTTCTGAGGTCTTGGGAAAATCAAAAGAAATCAACCAAGCAAAAAGAGGTACGGAGCTTAAAATACATGCACATGTACACCTCTAATTCAGTACACCTCCTATCAGAAGCTAATTGGCTAATTGTCTAAATGCTTGACACCTTTTGCTGGAATTTTCCAAGGTGCTTAAAGGCACAGTTAACTTAGTGTATGTAAACATCTTATCCACTGGAATTATGTTATAGTCAATTGAAAGTGAAACAATCGGTCTGTAAACAACTGTTGGAAACATTACACATGTCATGCACAAAGTAGATGTCCCAAATGACTTGCCAAAATTACAGTTTGCTAATATTAAATCTGTGGAGTGGTTAAAAAAAATAATTTGGAATGCCCACTTCCCAATGCGCCCTAAGTCCTCGTGGTGGCGTAGTGACTCGCCTCAATCCGGGTGGCGGAGGACGAATCTCAGTTGCCTCCACGTCTGAGACCGTCAATCCACGCATCTTATCACGTGACTTGTTGAGTGTGTTACCATGGAGACGTAGTGCATGTGGAGGCTTCACGCTATTCTCTGCGGACAACTCACCACACGCCCCACCGAGAGCGAGAACCACATTATAGCGACCACGAGGAGTATACCCCATGTGACTCTACCGGTCCAATTTGGTTGCTTAGGAGACCTGACTGGAGACACTCAGCACACCCTGGAACTCATGAACTCTAGGGGTGTAAAAAATTAGTGTATCTAAGTGTATCGATAACTATGTAAACTTCTGACTTCAACTGTATGTATATATATATATATATATATATATATATATATATATATATATATATATATATATATATATATATATTTATTTTACAAAAAATGTAAACAAAATTTCCCTGTGGCTTAATGTAAAACATCTCATGTGGTGTTTTTATTTTATTTTTATTTTTTTTTTAATGTGTAAAATTAACATGGAATAAAAGAAAATATTTCTAAAAGCCTGACACATGTAAAGTAAATTTTTAAAAGATTTAAAAAAAATTGTTTTAATCATATACACATATAAATTACTTAAGATGAATTAGTTGGTTTTTCTAAAGAAGTTCTTTTTTTTTATGGCATTGGAAATGGACCAAGAATTGATAAATTCCTTGTGATTCCCTTCCCGATACGGGACCCTGGATACAGCTCAGTGATGATGCATAAAAATGTGGGAGGAATGTCAACTCTCCAAACATGTCAGAAATGAGATGAAACAGTATTAATATTGCAGCGGTGCAGGATGAGAAAGGGTAAGAAAAAAAAGGTATGAAAAGAAAGGTTGTGCAAGAGTTAGACAAACACGAGAGAAAAAAGACAAACCACATATGAGACTGAATGAGAATTGAAGAGAACACCAAATACACAGTGCGAGTGTGCGAGGGCGAGAGCAGGAGAGAGAGAGAGAGAGAGAGAGAGAGAGAGAGAGAGAGACAGGTGTCATGTTCACCATCTCAGCAGGCCGAGACATCCGGGGTGCTGTTCTGTGATAATGGTGCAGTCGGACGAATTCACCACTTTCTTCTTCCATCCAGCCATTCTGCATCGCCTCCAGTGTGCCCACCTTTATCTTTCAAACGCTTATACTTCAGTGTTTCGCCTTTTTTTCTCTCTCTCTCTCTCTGTTTGTTTTTGTTATTCTCATTTATTGCAATCTCTGTTGCTTTGAGGCCTCTGCAGTGTTGAGCCAGAGCCAATTTGGCAAATGAATAAAACATGTCGCATAGTCTGTCTGTTCTTGTGTTATTTGTTAATGTGTGTGCTGGGTGTATATCAGAGCAGCTATATTTACCGTTTCTTTTAGGTTTTTTTGATGTGATGTGAACATGAGCCTGAAGGTAAAGACATTGAGCTGTAACTCTGTCAATTCAATCAGGAATCGCTGTATTAATAAGAACAAAACTCCTTAACGGTGCAATTACTTGAATACCGCACTCGCCCCTGACGAGAAGTCAGTCTTCCACGGTCTAGTCAGTAACACAAGAGTGCGCATTAAACATTTATTCCTATCTTTGTTGAATTGCCTAAACAAATAGGTCACTGAAATGGCATGATTTTCTTGTAAGGTTTAGGATCCTAAGAGACAGGAGGACTCATTTCAGGAGAAGAGGTGTGGAATAGTCAATTTCCACAGATGCTACTGAAACGTCCTAGGCTTGGTTTCGAAACCACCTCCATTTGCCCTCACAGGTTTCTTTTCACATTGTTATTTTGGGTCTAAACCGAAGTAGGTTTGCATTATCAATGTAAATATCTCCATGAGATCTAGCAGCGAGAGGTTGACCGATATTGTGTTTCTATCGATAACTAAAGCTGCGTACACACTGCCAGCGACATCGCGCGACAGCGACTCATCCCATTAATTTTCAATGAGAGCACAGCGACTTCCGGCGACACGAGCTGTTGCGACTGTTGGCGACTAGATGTGGGCGTGTCCAGCGACGCGACAAAGTTGAGACAAGTTCAACTTTATTCAAATGAAGAGCGACTGACGGAAGCGACAGCCAATAGGAGAGAAGACGGGAGAGCTCACGTGATCCTTCTCTCTCTCTCTCTCTCTCTCTCTCTCTCTCAGCTCCTGCAGTAACGGAAAGATGGATGAAAGGCTAATTCTTGCTGTTAGAAATTGTCCAGTGCTCTATGATATGTCTCTTCCCACATACAAGGACATTTTTAAGGAAAATACTGTGTGGAAAGGTGTATCTGAGATCGCGGGGATTTTGTGGACCCAGACAGACCGCCGTTTGCATTTTCGCCACAGATAAACAGCCGCTATGGCAAACGGCACGCCTTGTTTCTCATTCATCTTTGATATAAAGCATTTTATGAACTGATTCCATTTATATTGAGTCTTTTCCCTCCTAAATGTTTGCTTTTAGCACCAAGAAAAGAGATTTGCTGTCAAGAGCAATGGAATGACATCCGTGAATCTCATTTATTACTAGACATTTACATACAGTTACTAGGCAACCAGTAGTGGGAACGCCCACTAGCGACTTCACTGCCAGCCACTGGCGACCTGCAGCGACAAAGTTGCTGGCAGTGTGAACGCAGCTTTAGGTGGTGGAAAAAGCAGATTTTTAACCAATTTATCAGTCAATAGTTTAAGGGAATATTCCGGGTTTAATAAAAGGCAAGCTCATTCGCCAGCATTTGTGGAATAATATTGATTACCACTACAATTATTGTATTTTCTACCCCTGTTTATATAATAAAAACGTTTTAAAAAAATAAATAAAAAACAAACATCTAGGTTGCAGGTAGGCACTTAAAATCCATAAACATTAAAATACACATCGTTTCAAAAGTATAGCTACAAGACGTAAACATTATACATCTTAATATGATTGTTTTGTGATAAAATGGCTTAATAACCTTCTGTGAACAGTTACTGTATATTCAAAATAAAAATTTCTATAACCCTATGAGTGACTTTAACACTGTAAAACCATGTAAAACTGGGATTTTGTTATGTCATGTTAATTCATGCTAAAGTAATACTTTTGAAACAGCGTGTATTGTAAAGGGATCATGTCATAAGAAATACAATTTTCCTTGATATTTTGGCATATAGGAGGTCTATGTAAAAAACACACTGTAAATTTCAGAACTCAAAACGTAATCCCCAATGCAATAAAAGCATTTATTGAAACCAAGCTGCAAAATCGCTTCGTTCTCTACATCCTTGGCTTCACTACGTCATTTGGGGTTTATTAATTCATGACAGCCTCTACAGCTCAAACACTTAAAATTGACGCACCTTTGGCCCCGCCCACTGGGAGTGAAGGACAACAAACACTACTGTGGCCTAACTATTTCTGGACGCCATCGGGGACACATCTGGACTATTTTCAATGACATGTATTTTTGTATTTAACATGCTAAGACAGACATCTTTGACCGCTTGATTCACATCTCGGGCCGCTTTTTAAAAAATGCGGTGTCAAGTTACAACCCTGAAGAGGAGAAGCTATTATGTTATTCATCTTCCGCCTCTTGCTATTTTGAGCAATGCATCATGGCCGCATTCTTTCACGCATCAGCGCTATATTTAATTGTTGGCGTATGAAACATGCACTGGATGGACGTCTTTGACAGTTTTGATGTATTTCCGATATTGTGCATTTAGTGCATGATGATACTGGAAACTGGATGTGTGTGCGTAGTTTACACCGTGCTTTGGACTATGTGTGTGCGTCATGTGGATGTGTCTTCAGCGCATATCACCGTGGGTTGCACATATTTCCGGCTATCAGTAATGTCCATGCTTGTCCGTGGTGTGTTTTAGCACGTCATCTTGTATTAACAATCATTCATAAACAGTGACAGAGTCTTAGCTCTATAAGAATGCACCAGATGAAATTTTCACAATCAGCAAATCTACCAGCACTATTTCTGCCTATAACCGATAGTTCCATATGTAGCTATCGGCATAACTGATATATCGGTCTACTAGCAGCACTGTAGCTAGGTAAGTCAGAAGTGGAAGATGCCAGCTTCTCTGGCACCGTGCAATTGAAATTGTCTCCTTTGGATTTACCGCCAAAACTATACACGCACAGAACTGCACTTGAGTTTGTCTGCCACGATTGCATTGCAAAGCATGATTAGAAATCGTGCTGCTCTCTGAAGGTAATTTATTCAGAGACAAGCAGCTATGAGAACTGTATTATACCGCAATGAGTGTTAGCGGAGAGTGCAAAGATGCGAATTATACATATTATCAGCAGCAGTTCACTTCTGTGAGCTAGGACCAATTGTATTCATACTGTACCAATTGCAAACAGTTCTGGAGTTCACATGAACTGAAGACCACCTTTTCAAGCACACTCAGGTGTGGTCTGGAAAAGAGATCAGAAAACCACTTTCCCATCAACCAAATAAACCAAGATAGACTCACACATCAAAAGGTCTAGTCAGACTGAGTGTGTTATTAAAAAGTGATGGGAGTAACAAGGACAGAAACATGTACTGCTTAAACCACCAAACACCCAAAAAAAAAAAAAAAGGACTGCTGCTTTGTCAGACATCATGGTGACAAGAAGTTCAAGAACACGCATTAGTCCTCAAAACTTTCCAAACCAATTAGGTACAAGCGGCTACAGAACAATCCGAGCTCGGCCTGAATCCGCGGCGAGCTGGGAGTCTCCAAATCACTTCCTCTGTCTTTCTGTTTTAATAAAGTGACTGGTTGTCTTGTGTAATCTGTAAACAAATTAACTGAGTGAAAGCCAAATCCAATAACTTTCTCCATTTATTGCAAATGCCCACATGGTGCTAAGTGGTGCACTGTCAGTATGTATTTACAATTAGCTATTTCAGAGAAGTTTAAATGGTCCCACTTTATATTAGGTGTCTTTAACTACTATGTGCTAACATTTAAATACATACAATACAAAGCAATTATTGTGTAATTACATGTAGTTCTGCAAAATTGTCATAAGATCCCCATTTGCTGCTACTGAGGTTCAGGAACTGATTGGTTTAGGAGTAGGTGTTAGGGCATAGGGGTTAGGGCATAGGGTAAGGGTTGTGGTAGGGTTTGGGATAGGATTAGGGATAAGGTCAACAGTGTAACTACAGATGTAATTAAACTCTGGTACTTTTAATGTCAGCACAATGCAACAACACGTATGCACATAATAAGTACATTGTATCAAATGCTTAGGAACGTAGTAGTTAAAGAGACCTAATATACTGTGGGTCCACAGTACACAGTTGGAGAAACCACTGATTCACAATAGCCATTTTTCCACCATCGGACCAGTGCGAGCCAGGGCTATCAACTGCTCAACCAGGGCCAAAAGCCTCAGACCTCGAGCCACGAGACCCACATCAATCTGCTATCGCAGTATTGCCCCTACAACCCACCCTGGTGCCAACGTCCCACACGCCACCCATTTCACAAGCAAGAAGCAAACTCAAGCTGAGGTATCGGACTCTAGAGACTAGCTAGCCCTAAAAATGAACATGGATTTGTACAGTGCCCTCAATTATTTGTAATTTTGACAAACATGTATCGTTGTGCGCTGGATACACAACTTAGCAAGTTAGGCAACAATATATTTAATCACGTCTTTGTTCAGCAACGCCATTGATCGGACTTTGCACATTTTCATCAGCCCAAATGTTCACAAGAGCCCTGATTTCGGCTACTGACCAGTACTGATGATTCTCCATTCCCAATTGATTTGGTGAGGTAAGCTGGTAGCTACATATTAAAAATTGGGTAATGAATTTCTTGATGCTGAAACCTCTGACCTGACTAACTTCGCCTTTGACATTTACTCCGCCTCTATCACCTGATTGCCTTCTTTGGCCAAGGGTAATCGGCACGCCAAAGGCCATTGGCACCAAGGAAGCCCCAAATAGGCCCAATAACCACTTTTCCACTATTGGGCCAGTGTGAGCTAGGGCTATCAACTGGCCAGCCGGGGCCGTCAACTGGCCAGCCGGGGCCAATAGCCTCATACCTTGAGCGGTGAGGACAAAACTGACCTGCGTCCCATCATCGGGCCAATAGCCCCGCAGCATTGCCCTAACATGCCGCCCTGGTGCAAACAGCACACACCTCACCCATTTCACAAGTAGGAAGCCCAAGATGAGGTATCATGTTGAGGAGGCACGATAAAGCCCCAGAAGTAACAGGGTGAACGCAACTGGCCCTGGCACGAACTAGCTTACCCTCATTAGGCCCAATAGTGGAAACGCTGCTAATAAAGGACCCTATGGACATCCTAAAAATACAGTGCCTGTAGATACTGTACCTGAATAGTCTAATGAAATATTTGGTTTGAAAATGCACCTATAAGCAAACAGTGGAACAAGGCGTAGGCTTTCGGCACAGAGATTCTCAAGAGAACTAAAAAAGAAGGTGAAAGCCCAAATGATTCCTACAATCCCTGTCTGCAACTGTAGAGCGGAGCTGCTGACACAAAAATTTAGCATAATTGGTCTTTTGTACATCCTCTCTCACCTCATTTCTATATTGCTTGCTCATAATCTGTCTTGTTACCTCTCTCTGCTCATGGATCCTGCAGGATGGGAGGTGTAGACTATTAAACTCTTATTAAAAATGATCACTCCGTCGTGTTCCCAGCCAAATGCACACAGAGCACACACTGGGTCTGCCAAGACCATCACCGGTCCGACATTGACAATATCCCCATTTCAGGCCCATCAGAGCCCTGTATAGGGACACTTTCATTATGGGTGTTGCTGAAGAGAGAGAGGAGGTGAGAAAATTATAATATGACCTTGGGCTGTCAGGACAATTTCGTCAAATGCCATGAGTGCCCTAACAACCCAAACATGAGGAGTGGATAACGCTGGACTGAATTTCTGGCTCTATTATTTATGAGATTGAAGATGAAGAGAAAGAGGGGAAGCAAAGGAACAATAAAGAGTTAGAGAGTACTGTACTCACAGATCATTTAAATTTACTGCAATATAAAATGTGTGACACTGAGTTGTGCAACCAATGAAGTCCGATTTCAGACTGAATGATTTGGTAACACTTTAACACTTTAGTTAATCCATTAGGTATCATCAACTAACGTTTAACTGTTGTGTGGTGATGTTAAAAGCTCAACATAATGATGTTTGCTGATTGTCACCGTTATTGAGGTTTGTGTGTTAAGGGTTGAGGTCTATTGTTTGTGTATATGTCAATCAACTGATCGTCCTGCCTTGCAAGATATACCTCTCTTCAGAGGCAAAGATTGCAGTTAAATTAATTTAAAATCAATTGAAATGGTGACAAAATAAAAGTTCTTGTATTGCAAATTGATAGTTAGCTGAACAAGAAATTAGAAGTTCTCAACAAGAATTTTTGCATTTAGTGAATCAAATTTGCATTGACTAAACAAAGCAATGTTTCGGAGGACAATTATTAAACATTTACATTTATGCATTTGGCAGATGCTTTTATCCAAAGTGACTTACAGTGCCCTTATTACAGGGACAATCCCCCCAGAGCAACCTGGAGTTAAGTGTCTTACTCAAGGACACAATGGTGGTGACTGTGGGGATCGAACCAGCAACCTCCTGATTACCAGTTTACCAGTTATGTGCACTTATTACAGGGACAATCCCCCCAGAGCAACCTGGAGTTAAGTGCCTTGCTCAAGGACACAATGGTGGTGACTGTGGGGATCGAACCAGCAACCTCCTGATTACCAGTTTACCAGTTATGTGCACTTATTACAGGGACAATCCCCCCAGAGCAACCTGGAGTTAAGTGCCTTACTCAAGGACACAATGGTGGTGACTGTGGGGATCGAACCAGCAACCTTCTGATTACATTTACATTTATGCATTTGGCAGACGCTAGATTAGATGTTGATTTAATATATATATACGTATATGTGGCAGGGCGGAGGGCGGGGTCGGGTCGCGATTATAAACACCCGGTCCCTTATCAGGCTAATTAAGAAATATAAAAAAATGTAATATTAAAATATTGTTTATATCGCCAGGCCGGTTCTCGCGCCTCCTTTCCGGGTTTTCGGCACCAGTGTGAAGCAGTTCAATGGAAAGGAGGCGGCGAGAACCGGCCTGGCGATATAAACAATATTTTAATGATTAACTTAGACAAAAGACAAACACACACACATGACAGACATGTCCGTAAACGATCTCTCTCTCGTCACACCTCCGTCCACAATCGGCCTTTATCCCTCTCCGGGTATAATCATGACCCGGACCCGCCCACCGCCCTGTCACAATATAGTTCCAGAAGGATCAATTATTGGATTGCATTGATGCATCTATAAAGTTTTGAAAAGTCTTTTGTAAAGAAAACTTTTATGAGAATTTCGGACTTCTTAGGATTCCGAGGATTCGGAATTGGAATGGGAATAGTTTGATTCCAAATAATTCCAATCCATAATTTGGAATTCATTTTACAACTGTAATGTGACATATGCGAGTAAAACAATATCTGTTGTGACTTTATCCATCGGGAATTAATTGGCACAAACACACTGAAGAACAGAATGGTAAATGATCTGCACTTATATAGCGCCTTTTTAAACTTAGCGGTATTCAAAGCGCTTTACACTGTGACACATTCACCCATTCACACACACACACACAATGATGGCAGAGCTGCAATGCAAGGTGCAATGCAAAGTGGTGGCTCAGCGGTTAAGGCTCTGGGTTACTGACCGAATGGTTGGGGGTTCAAGCCCCAGCATCGCCAAGATACCACTGTTGGGCCCTTGAGCAAGGCCCTTGACCCTATCTGCTCCAGGGGGCGCTGTTTCGTGTCTGACCCTGCGCTCTGACCCCAGCTAGTTGGGATATGCGAAAACAACTGCATTTCATTGGCTCTGTACGTGTACACTGCACAATGACAATAAAAGTTGAATTTTTTTTTTTTTAGCCTGCCATTGGGAGCAACTTGGGGTTCAGTGTCTTTCCCAAGGACACTTCGGCATGTGGAGTCATGTGGGCCGGGAATCGAACCGCCAACCCTGTGATTAGTGGGCGACCCGCTCTACCACCTGCCTCCCCATTGAAGTGTCAGGTTTGGCTGAGGATATGGCAGGACTAAATGCAAATGTAGAGTAGCGATTAGGGCTTTTATTTAACAACCAAAAACTATCCCAAAGGGGAAAAACAAACACATTCCAGGGGGCGACAACACAAGGACAGGCTGGGCAGGGACATGAATGACAGAGACCTAACAGGCAGTGGCGGAGCTAGGAGGTGGCCAGGCTTTAGTCCATGGTGGCAACGGCCACCCCCTGGCCACCTCCTAGCTCCGCCACTGCCTGTTAGGTCTCTGTCATTCATGTCCCTGCCCAGCCTGTCGTTGTGTTGTCGCCCCCTGGAATGTGTTTGTTTTTCCCCTTTGGGATAGTTTGGCAATTGCTGTTTTAGTCATTTTTTGGCACAATTTAATTCTTTAGAGGTGAAATCATCTCTGTACAAATGTACAAACTTAACATGTGTGCACACCAATGTCGCCAAACCTCTCCATCCCAGGTATCATTGTATTCCAGCCCCGCCTCCAAAGTCTGACGATATAAATATGCTGCCCAAACATTTCTGTGCCACCACAGACTGATCGCTTGCCCCTGCCTGGCCACCCTTTTGAAAAACTCCTGGCTCCGCCCCTGCTAGCAGGGGACATAAACACAAGCAACGTCCCACAACGAACTGGCACCAGAGCACAAAGGGAGATTATAAAGGGAGAGAAATCAGGAGGGAAACGAGGAAGGCAGGTCAAACAGGTAACAAGGCAAGCGAGAGGGCGGGGTATCACTGAAGACAGACAGGAATGCAGAAGGAAATGAGAAAATACAAAACCAAAGTGCCTTCACAGAACACGAGTGCTTGGATTCAGCCACAGAGTAAATAAACCAAACCAACTGAAATTGGCTGAATCCAGACACGGCACACGCACATGCCAGGGCTCTGCCACAAAGGGGAAAAACCCCCAAACTAAGGACAGAACCCTGACAAGAAGTCTGTGTTGCGTGGACTAAATATGTACCATTCTATTTGAATTTCTGCTCATCCTAACACAGACCAACTTAAACACAGAATTTGGTATTCTGGTATTTTAAAAAAAAGTTTTTTGAAGTTTGACTGAAGAGTTGAGTGGCGTTTGGACTGACGTCTGATCGCTTGTGCTCTATAATATGGGATTAACTGTGCATATGTACTTTGGTGGCCATATGTTGAACAGCTGGAAGGTAGCACCACAACACAGCACTACTGCTCTGACAGAAAACCAATCAGAAATGGCAGACAGATGTTTGTCTTTTCATCAATGAGAACTCATCCAAGCATACATTCAGATGTTGTATCAGAGGAACAAACTTTAAAACAAGCATATGTTTTCTTGAGTGAGAACGAGAAACTACTTATTTTTTTCCCACTCATTCTCTCCATGAGTTTGTGTCTGTATTACCACCTTCATTAAGAATGCTATTATTGCTGGGAATCATTAAGAGTGCCATTTAAATGTGTTCACTGTACTGCCTTGGGCATATGATAATTAAAAGCAAAGAGCAATAAGACCGAAAAATCCAGAAAAGGAAAAAGGCACATCTATCTGAAGGCTATAGTTAGCGAGCGAGAGAGGCTCTCGGTTTCTCTGTGAAACACAGGGGACATGTCTCTAACACATGTTAATGGATCTTGCCGCATCTTTGAAC
The DNA here is from genome assembly GCF_025860055.1 of Xyrauchen texanus. NCBI lineage: Eukaryota > Metazoa > Chordata > Actinopteri > Cypriniformes > Catostomidae > Xyrauchen > Xyrauchen texanus. Next base: position 1,332,938 of record NC_068307.1, on the reverse strand, counting down.
TTGTGATCTCTCTCCCATTTCCTCAGAATAAAGGAGGGGAAGGAACTATTCATCACAAAATGACTAATTCTGGAACCAGCTACAGATGGTGCTTTTTTTTCTTCAGACACTGGAAATGTAGATAAAAACGGGCTGCTCTGAATCATTACAAAGTTCTTTAGACTGGTGTTTATGAAGCTCTTCTAAACCATCATTTTTCTCTCTCATATGAAGCATTTGGATGTCTGATTCGTTTGAGTAAATCTGTTTGTTCGGGTGATTTCGGGTCATGACATATCCATGTTTGCATATGATTGTTAACATCGTGCAGCCCCTTAAAAAGAGCCATATCTATTTCAAACTCAATCAGAAGAGGTTGAACCAGTTGCACACACAAAAGAACTATGATTCAGGGTTTACACATAACACACATCCTCAAATGGTTCACTCGTGCACAGCAGCACCATAAACTATAAATATCAAACAGTCGAAACATTTATGAATGAAACTGGTTACGTTTTTTGGGTCAGGTCCAACAGTGTTTTAACTGCTCTTTCAGTAACTGTTGCAAAGCATGTATCATATGATGACTGTTCACAAGCAATCCATGCTGATATGAGTGAAAAACACACATAATACACGCTGAAATGTGCTGAAAACTCATAATGCAATCCACGGTGAAGCGTGCAGCACACGCAGTATAATTCTGCCCTGTCGAAATCAGGAGCTGTTCAACATCAGCCACTCTTTCCTAATGTTGAGGCCAAATCAGAGACGCTGTTCTTCAATCTTCCATGTCTGTTTACACACAGAACGGGACGCTAAAAACGCATCTTACATCACCGGAAATACGCTGGAGAATATATAACACTATTGATTTTAGGTTGTTGATTATATTCATTTACAAAATAGTCCAAAATGTTCAAATATGTAAGTAGTTTATGGGTGAAGAGAGACTCATTCACAGTGCGTCATGGGAGCGTGCGGTCGCTCAGAGGCACGTTTCGCTGGTTTCGTTGGACGTGGTTCTTTGATTGGTCGACCTTTCTCTGCTGTACCAAGGGTAATGTAGTCGAAGTTGAAATAATGCAGACAGATGGATTCAGCAGAGGCATATACCATAAATGAACAACCTCGTCGCTCAAGGTAGGTCTGTCTTTAATGGTTTATACTGTAAGTTATCTTTGAAAATCAATAATAAATTAATGGGATTTTAACTTCCGCAACCAGACTGTTGCACTCTATTGTTTATAGCTTGTAGTGCAACTGACTTCTTTTGTAGCTTTACTTAGAAAGCTACAGTTTTGAATCTATATATATCTGTCATCGATCCATCTATCATCCATCCAACGATCTACAGTATCATCCATCCATCTATCTCTCTTCCATCTATCATCTATCCATTTATCATTGATCCATCTATCTATCTATCTCTCTTCTATCATCGATCCATCCAACTATCTATCTCTCTCTTCTATCTTCAATATATCAATCCATCTATTAATCTATCTATCTCTCTTCCATCTATCATCTATCCATTTATCATTGATCCATCTATCATCAATCCATCCATCCAGCTATATATCTTCCATCTATCTATCTTCAATCTATTTATCATTGATCTATCTAATCTGTTTTTCCATCCATCCCAGACCTCTGAATTGTAATTGGCCTCTGCTCATTGTGTACTCAACACAGCGATAACATTTCTGGCTACAGATCTGGCCATCATTTTCATTTTCAGAACAAAATCTCCATGAAGCATCATGAAAACAAGCCGTCCCCTCTGCATGTTTATGCTGTTGTTTTGTTCGGACACGAACACTGGATTTGAATTTCTCATCATGTGTTGTGATACAAGTGTTGACAGTTTCTCACAGTCTCTGGAACCGTGCTTATTTTATTCCAAGCATCATTTCTTGCACTTTCTCAGGTTTCAAAGTATCTTTCACTTAAGGGTGGCTGTAGCTTTTGGCAGGTGTGTTGCTTTGAAAGAGAGCAGTGAAGGCGATCAGGAGATCAGAATAAGCCTTAAAGGAACAATGTTTGTGCTTCTCAGGAGAAGTAAAGAACACGATCTTAAGTCAAGTAGATGTTACCATTGTGATGTCCACTTTGTTACCACCGACTAGCCTCAATAGAAAATCCTTGTACTGCACTTCTAATCTCTGTATCATCCAGATGAGAGCAACACAATGTTGTGCTGGAGAGTTTCTGCACATTTAGCTCAACATTTCAAGGTAACCAGACTGTTAGAAACAGATTATTTGTTTATTTTCGACATTTGTATCAAATTAACTATCCACGGTTATCCTGACAAACCTGATTACCGATTTGGATTTGTCTCCATAAGAAGCAATGTAAAAACTAGCAAAACGAGTGATCCAGATGAAGCACAACAACCATTTTTAAAGTACTAGTTGGAGTAAAAGTGAGTTCAGGCTCAACTTGTGCAATTATTGGTTGTTATTACAACTCAATGAAGTTAAGGGAATATTCCATGTTCAACAAGTCAAGCTCAATCAAAAGCATTTGTGGCATAATGTTGATTACCACAGAAAAAAGCAGAAATGTGAGTTCCAATGAGACACTTACAATGGAAGTCAATGGGGTCAAAGGAAATCAATGGGGTCAACGTAAATCAATGGGGCCAACGCAAGTCAACGGGGCCAACGCAAGTCAACGGGGCCAACGCAAGTCAACGGGGTCAACGCAAGTCAACGGGGTCAACGGAAGTCAATGGGGTCAACGGAAGTCAATGGGGTCAACGGAAGTCAATGGGGTCAACGAAAGTCAATGGGGTCAACGGAAGTCAATGGGATCAATGGAAGTCAATGGGGTCAATGGAAGTCAATGGGGGTCAACGGAAGTCAGTGGGCTCAATCCTGAAACATTTAAATACTCACTGTTTAAAAAGTATAGACATGAGACGTAAACAATATGTGTGTTAACATGATTTTACTGTGATAACATCACTTACTAACCACATCTGTGGAAAGTTATAGACAATTTTACAACTTTGTTGCCATGACGATGTAACACTGTAAACCCTAAAATGACAGCAAAAGTTGCAATTTAAACAACTTTACAGATCTAATAATACACACTGTGTAACAGAAGAATTATTGTAAGTGCAATTATTATTGTAAACTTATATGATTCACATTTCTGCCTTTAAACCCAAAAATTGGACGAGTGCTAATGTTGAGTTTGAATGTAGCGTGACTGATGCGGTTTGACCGTCCTTGATCAATGTCTTTGTGTCTTTCTTTTGAATTTAGGATGAGTACATGTATATGTATCAAAGTAGAACTAAACCGTTCTTTAACACAAATCTGATTTCACAACATCTGTTCATCATAATGACCCCCTGTGGATGCCATTTCTTTAGCAGAGCTGTATGTATTTTTCATTTAATGAATCTGTGCTATTATAGAAACGGATATCTGGGTTGTTGTGGTCACATCACTATTTAATTACTCTTTCTGCTTTCTGAAAATGTAACAAGTTAATAATTACTTATCTAAAATTAAAATAATCATTAATCATATTACTAATTATATTTCTTTTAAGTTGCTCTCTAAAACACATATTACATTTTCTTCCGCTCAACAAATGTAAAATAATGTTTAGATTTCCTCATTGTTCATTGTAGCACAACCAGATGTCAACCAGTGCCCAGGGGCCCTTGACTGCCCGGGGGCGCCCTGTGCTTTATGGCTGTGTGATCTAGTTTGGTTATTTTGGGTTGGGGGGGCCCTCAAGGGGTATAGAATAAAGTCATAATCCGTCCCTGATGTCATATGAACATATACTGTAATTTCATATTTTAAATATATTATACAATCAATTTACTTAAAGGGACAGTTCACCCAAAAATGCAAATTCAGTCATTGTTTACTCACCCCTGTGTTGTTCTAACACAATATGACTTTCTTTCTTTTTCTGAACACAAAGTGAGAAATTGTGAATAAATATTGTGCTCAGTGACGTCATACAATGGCAGTTAATGGCGATGCATTTCTGTGTCCAGACTTATTTTTTGGAAAGTATATGGACCGATGCCAGTTCACAGCGGACGGAGTTACCCGCTCAATGCCGAAAAAAGAAAACAAGTGATCGATAGAAGGTACCGTCGCTCATCACTGCAGGTTAGGACAAACCATCAAAAATATACCTTTTATCGGGTGTCGTTTGAACATATTTTGCCGTCAGGTTAGGACACGGTGTGACTAAGTCCTCATGTTGGCGTAGTGACTTGCCTCAATCTGGGTGGCGGAGGATGAATCTCATCCTCCATCCAATCATCATCAATCTCAATCATCTGAGATCGTCAATCTGCGCATCTTCTCACGTGGCTTGTTGAGCGTGTTACCGCTGAGACCTAGCGCATGTGGAAGCTTCACGCTATTCTCTGCAGCTTCCACGCTCAACTCACCATGCGCCCCACTGATAGCGAGAACCACATTATAGCGACCACGAAGATGTTGCCCCATGTGACTCTACCCTCCCTAGCAACCGGGCCAATTTGATTGCTAAGGAGACCTGCCTGGAGTCACTCAGCACACCTTGGATTCAAACTTGTGACTCCAGGTGTGATAGTTAGCATCTTTACTTGCTGAGCAACCCAGGATCCCTCTGTTTGATTTCAGAGTACTCAGCAAAAATAAGGCTGGGCACAGAAATGCATCAATTCTTCCTATAACAAACTCTTCAGACATGTTTAATAGTTCTGTTCTCTGTTTTGTGTGCAGTTGTGTTGTGTTCTGTCATCACTATCACTGTGGATGACCTGTTTTTAGAGAAACACTACAAGTTTTCTCTTGAACGCCCCAATGTCGTGAGGGGTGTATGAACTGTTGCTCTCGTGTCCTATCATGAACACACACAGGAGATCAACGGTCAGTGAACATTTACACTAAATAACACATTATATTTATACATTATACTCAACAAATCTTATCGTATACTTTCATAACAATCATGAGTCTCATGAATAATTAATTAGACTTCTGAATTATACTTTTGTGTTCTTTTGAAGCTTGAAGAGGTGGTCACCATAAACTGCCATTGTATGACATCACTGAGCACAACATTTATTCACAATTTTTCACTTTGTGTTCAGAACAATAAAGAAAGTCATATAGAGTTAGAACAACACGGGGGTGAGTAAACAATGACTGAATTTAAATTTTTTGGTGAACTAATCCTATAATATTAATTACCTTATGATGAGTCAGTAATCTGATTACAAGAATTTAAAATGTAATTTGTTACGTAACTTTTAACAAAAAAAGAGATTCTGAATCTGACTCTGTAAACTCTGAACTATCAGATCGGATTACAAGTTTGTTTATTTTTTGGATTGGAGTGGTGTCACTCTGACGAATCATACTGAATAGTGACCAACAGTATTTGACAAGAACTATGCAGTGAGTGACTGAACGATCCTGCAGTTTTTAACACATACGCATGAATCTGTTGAATGCTCTTTCCAAACTCTCGACATTAATATAGCAACTGATGTACAGACACCATTCATTATTAAAACAACAGTGCAAACCGTCAGTCCTTAAGATCAAACTTCAAACCCAAATCAGATGTGTGTGCAGTGTGAACAAAACCTTTGAGATATCTGCGGCAAAACATTTGATTTTTAGACTGAATCATTCAAACATCACCTCTCAGCATTCACAAAACCTGTTTGTAATAAAGGATTGGCAAGGACCATCGGGAACCGGCTGAACCGTCAGTGTAAACTTTAATGGTATAAATGAACTTAAAACAACATAGAACATGAGATGAACACACATGTAGTGCGGCCACGTGCGTCTGCGTCTCTCTCTCACTCACTGTCTCTCTCTCTCTCTCTCGCTCTCAAACTGGTGTCTCTAGCTCGTCTTTGTCCCCCTCCTGGATGATCTTTATCCCTGTCCTCACGGCCCGGCCCTCCTCCTCATCACACTATTCTTCCTCTCTGCCATGGAGTAACTCTCTCACTCTCACTCACTCACTCACTCACTCACTCACTCACTCACTGTCTGTCTCTCTCTCTCTCTCTCTCTCTCTCTCAAACTGGTGTCTCCAGCTCGTCTTTGTCCCCCTCCTGGATGATCCTTATCCCTTTCCTCACGGCCCGGCCCTCCTCCTCATCACACTATTCTTCCTCTCTGCCTTGGAGTAACTCTCTCACTCACTCACTCACTCACTCACTCAGCTCTCTCACTCCTCACTATCTCTCCCTCTCCCTCTGCTGTCAGTCCAGATTCAGTGGGCAAGTGTACCAGCTGCTCAGCCAGGCTGTTGTTCAGATTGGCGGGGAGTTGATAGACGGGCGTCAGTTCTCTGCATTTCACCAGTTTGCTAATTGATCTCAATGCTTTCTGTCATCTAATTATGCTTCTATCAAAGTAATGAATTATCGCTTTGTTTTTTGAATGTCATTTAAATGAAAAGAAAGGAGTGGGAGACACATTCACACTTACATTAAGGGTTTTACAGTTGGCTGTCATTTGAAAACTTTTCAAAGGAATATTCTGGGTTCAATGCAAGTTAAGCTCAGCAAATGTGTGTTGCAGTGAGACACTTCCAATGCAAGTCAATGGGGTTTAATCTGTAAACATTCAAATACTGTTTCAAAAGTATAAACACAAGACTTAAACAATATGTGTGTTAACATGATTTTACTGTCATTAAATCACTTAATAACCGTTTCTATGTAACGTTATAGCCAATATTACAACTTCATTGCCATGACGATGCAATGTTGTAAAACATAAAAGCCTAAAAGGACCATATAAAAATATACAGCTCAAAAACTACATGGGTTAACAGAATAATTAATGTAAGTGCTTTTATAAAATAATAATCTTCACATTTCTGCCTTTAAACCCTCCAAAAACTGCCCCATTGACTTCCATTGTAAGTGATTCACTGTAATCTCCATTATTTTGGGGGTAATCAACATTATGCCACAAATGCTCGATTGAACTTAACTTGAAACCGGAATATTCATAAATTCTTCAAAATATTCAAAATTGAATGCACTTGAGCTATAGGATGCTCCCTTGCTCCCTATTTAGTGTATGACTTAACCTCCAGTGTGCTGTCTGTCTGCACTGGTCTCAGAACAGTTATAGGAGAGATATAGGATGCTCCCTTGCTCCCTATTTAGTGCATGACTTAACCTCCAGTGTGCTGTCTGTCTGTGCTGGTCTCAGAACAGTTATAGGAGAGATATGGGATTCTCCCTTGCTCCCTATTTAGTGCATGACTTAACCTCCAGTGTGCTGTCTGTCTGCACTGGTCTCAGAACAGTTATAGGAGAGCTATAGGATGCTCCCTTGCTCCCTATTTAGTGAAGACCTAACCTCCAGTGTGCTGTCTGTCTGCACTGGTCTCAGAACAGTTATAGGAGAGCTATAGGATGCTCCCTTGCTCCCTATTTAGTGCATGACTTAACCTCCAGTGTGCTGTCTGTCTGCACTGGTCTCAGAACAGTTATAGGAGAGATATAGGATGCTCCCTTGCTCCCTATTTAGTGCATGACTTAACCTCCAGTGTGCTGTCTGTCAGCACTGGTCTCAGAACAGTTATAGGAGAGCTATAGGATGCTCCCTTGATCCCTATTTAGTGCATGGCTTAACCTCCAGTGTGCTGTCTGTCTGCACTGGTCTCAGAACAGTTATAGGAGAGCTATAGGATGCTCCCTTGCTCCCTATTTAGTGCATGACTTAACCTCCAGTGTGCTGTCTGTCTGCACTGGTCTCAGAACAGTTATAGAGAGCTATAGGATGCTCACTTGCTCCCTATTTAGTGCATGACTTAATCTCCAGTGTGCTGTCTGTCTGCACTGGTCTCAGAACAGTTATAGGAGAGATATAGGATGCTCCCTTGCTCCCTATTTAGTGCATGACTTAACCTCCAGTGTGCTGTCTGTCTGCACTGGTCTCAGAACAGTTATAGAGAGCTATAGGATGCTCCCTTGCTCCCTATTTAGTGCATGACTTAACCTCCAGTGTGCTGTCTGTCTGCACTGGTCTCAGAACAGTTATAGGAGAGCTGTAGGATGCTCCCTTGCTCCCTATTTAGTGCATGACTTAACCTCCAGTGTGCTGTCTGTCTGCACTGGTCTCAGAACAGTTATAGGAGAGCTGTAGGATTCTCCCTTGCTCCCTATTTAGTGCATGACTTAACCTCCAGTGTGCTGTCTGTCTGCACTGGTCTCAGAACAGTTATAGGAGAGCTATAGGATCCTCCCTTGCTCCCTATTTAGTGCATGACTTAACCTCCAGTGTGCTGTCTGTCTGCACTGGTCTCAGAACAGTTATAGGAGAGCTGTAGGATGCTCCCTTGCTCCCTATTTAGTGCATGACTTAACCTCCAGTGTGCTGTCTGTCTGCACTGGTCTCAGAACAGTTATAGGAGAGTTATAGGATCCTCCCTTGCTTCCTATTTAGTGCATGACTTAACCTCCAGTGTGCTGTCTGTCTGCACTGGTCTCAGAACAGTTTGAAATGCACCTTATTTTCATCATAACTCTGTTTAAATAAACTGAAAGACTCATTTTCTCATTTCCTGTGAATACAGGATCACTAAAATACACATCAGTGGTCTTTGTGTTTATTAGTGTGGCGTTTCGTGATATATCGCTAAAATTTGACAAATGTCATATCGGATGAATCTAGAGACTCTAATCTTTTGACTCAAACAGGTTTCAATGTAAAGACTTAATCAGGTTTCTTACCAGATGTAGTTTTGTTGGCGTTTCTCCCAAAGACAAACTCCGCTGTGATCAGCGCCATGTTGTTTGGTCTAAAGTTTAACCCTTTACTGACAGCACAGAGTCTCCTGAACTGAGATCAGTCAGTTTAAATTAAAGTATGTGTTGCATATAGCAAAGCCAAAACACAACGTCCACGACTTTCGCAGTTTACCATCCTCTTACAGTGGCATTATATTTCTATACTCCTCTTTCTTTCTTTCTTTCTTTCTTTCTTTCTGTCAGCATCCCCCCTCTCTCCTCCATGCATTGACACTTTACTTGTATTCATTTGTTCTCATCATTGTTTTGATCGACACAGTGGGTGTCTCCTGTAATGAATAATAATCACTTCAGAAGATCTCACCACCACACACACACACGGGCAGTTGAGACACACTTTATTTTCACACCAGCAGCTCTGGCAATATCTGCTTGTAATTGTGATTTGTGTCGAGACAACCAAAACAACACCCTAACTGTGAAACTTTATAAATGAAAGGGTAATCTTACATGTTATTGCAAACTGCTAAACAATGTATCCGTAGTGAGTACATTTTACACCATGCCTAATTGCTTGTTTAAATTATTATTTATACATTCATATTCCCCTGCGGCATATTTATCTCTTTGAACTGGTTACAAATGTTTTGAGTTTGATCAATTGTTATTTTAGTACATTGCTCCATTAATGCAAATATGTTTTTCTCTTACATGTACGCATTTCTAATTTAATATAGTTGACAATAATGTGCAAAAATGACCGAAAAAAAAAGTGCTGAAATAACGGAGCAAACTTAAACCGAATATTCAAGCGTTTCTAAAAATTGCCCAGTATAAACATTTGCTTATTTAAATATGAAACATGATTTATCAACACGAGACAAGGAAACACCGCTAATATCATATAATAAATGCAGCATTAGATACTTTTGAGAATTTAGACAGTTTTGAGTGTTTTAGACTGTTTTGGTTATTGCACAACATGTAAATAAAATAAACAATTCTCTTATTTTTAGAGTTGGGAACGCCCAAGGTCTGTTTGGTATGTGGAGAGACGGCATTTCACCAGGTCAGATACTGTGAGAGGGATCTAGAGTGCTTTGAGAGAGGTGATACGGGGTCAAATCCGCCTTTCACTGCCATACCGTTGGGTCTGGATGTGTGAAACGGCCGAGTGAGAGACTGAAATGAAAAGAAATAAAAGAGAGGTGTGAGGTGCTGTGCATTTGTAACACTGTAGAAGTGACCAGACATTCATTAAAACACACTTGTGCTTCCAGAACACACATATCAGGAGAGTAGTTAACCAAATGTACAAACACTACTAACTTATTTAACTACATTCTTCAGTAGGATGACACATATGTACTCACTCTCTCTCTCTCTCTCTCTCTCTCTCTCTCTCTCTCTCTCTCTCTCTCTCTCACTCACATAAAGCAGTTAATATGATTCCCTTGTACATTATTTAGCATTGGGAACTTTGATTCATTTGTGAATCGGTTCTTTCGGATTTCATGTAAATTAATTTCTTAAAATAAACGATTCTCTTATATTTTGCATTGGGGACTCATTTATATGAAGTGTTCTTTCGGACACTTCATGTAAATGAATCAGTTATATTAAATGATTCTCTTATATTTTGCATTGGGATTTCTGATTCATTTTAGGGAGTCGGTTCTTTCGTAAAATTCATATAAATGAATCGGTTATATTAAATGATTCTCTTATATTTAGCATTGGGATTTCTGATTCATTTTAGGGAGTCGGTTCTTTTGGACACTTCATATAAATGAATCGGTTATATTAAATTATTCTCTTATATTTAGCATTGGGATTTCTGATTCATTTTAGGGAGTCGGTTCTTTTGGAAAATTCATATAAATGAATCGGTTATATTAAATGATTCTCTTATATTTAGCATTGGGATTTTTGATTCATTTTAGGGAGTCAGTTCTTTCGGACACTTCCTATAAATGAATCGGTTATATTAAATGATTCTCTTATATTTAGCATTGGGATTTCTGATTCATTTTAGGGAGTCGGTTCTTTTGGACAGGTCATGTAAATGAATCGGTTATATTAAATGATTCTCTTATATTTAGCATTGGGATTTCTGATTCATTTTAGGGAGTCGGTTCTTTCGGAAAATTCATATAAATGAATCGGTTATATTAAATGATTCTCTTATATTTAGCATTGGGATTTCTGATTCATTTTAGGGAGTCGGTTCTTTCGGACACTTCATATAAATGAATCAGTTATATTAAATGATTCTCTTATATTTAGCATTGGGATTTCTGATTCATTTTAGGGAGTCGGTTCTTTCGGAAAATTCATATAAATGAACCGATTAATATGAATGATTCCCTTATATTTAGCATTGGTGACTCTTGAATTTATTTTAATGAGTTGGTTCTATATGACAGTATTTTCGGAAAGCATTGGGGACTCGATTAATTTGGAAGTTTTGTGTAAATTAACTAGCCCACTTAACTGATTCACTTATGCATTTGAGCCCAGAACCCACGCAGCCTTAAAGGGACTTACAGTTTCAAAGTAGCTTCCCCAACACACACACACACACACACACACACACACACACACACACACACACGATATGCATCCATCAATCCATCCCTCTCTTCATCACCTCATCATCCCTCCATTATTCGGCTCCTGCCTCACAGGCCTTTCCCCACCGGACTGCACTGTTCCAGCCTGTGGCGCAAACGTGAAAAGGAATATAAGCCATTACGCAGCGTGTAAAGTTGGGATTACACCACTGCGCTCGGAGCGCTCCCACGCGGCAGCTCCTCTCCACAGACAGGACTTCATCAGTCTAGCTCGCTCACGGCCTCCTCCGCTCTGTCTGCTCCTTTATGAAGACCAAATCACATTTGCAGGGCTTCAATAATTGATTACATGGGGCCATATGATTTCCTTCTTTTGACTTCATAAACGAGGACCTGGCAACCAAACGCAGAGAGCCGGGAGAGAGTCTTTGAAACGCTGTCTGTCTTTCTGCCTGTTCCTCTGGCTATCACATTAAACAACGCCTCCTCTATATTCTTTATTAGACATGAACAATTCCACTGTTGTTAATGAGCAGAATTCTTCCTTCCTGTGTCTCTGTAGATGCTAATAGCTCCGTAAGAGGGAGGCCGGGCTGTCAGCGCTGTTTCTTGTTTAATTAGTTCAAGACAAAAGATGTCACAATGTCACAAAGACTGAAACTCATTGAGAGAACGCATGGAGATCCGAGATGTACTTGACGTGAGATGAGGCCTAAATAATGAACGCCAGAGCAATTTTCAGTCGTTTGGGATTGCTAATGCTACAGCGCAGGGTCAAAACTTCTGTTCTTGTTAGCTTGATGACATAATGACAAAGTTATATGGTGCCCTCCCCATGCACAAATATCGAAACTTTCTAAATGGGAGTTTCTAACTGAAAATGGGTCACAGGTCCCATTGAAATGCAGCTATCCATATACAGGTAACTCCGCATTTAGGGCAGCAAAATAAATAAACTTGTCAACGTTTATAAAGAAGGAGAACGTGCTTTAATGGAGTTGACATCAAAGGCTGCGGGTCCGAGCAGACTCTTCAGTATTTTGGAGTAAACTCATCTGACAAATTAAGGAACGTACAACCCAGCTGGGTAGCCATGATGTCCGAGGTTAAATCTGGATCCTGAAATAAACCCAGTTTGGAATCTTTTGAGCATTTTGCGGCCCATTTCACGACCGACCCACCGGCCTGCTCGGTTCTCCCGAATGCCAGTCCGCCCCTGAGCGGACCCAAAGTGCATTGGCACACCAGGACAATGGCTGGTATGCCAGATTACCCGTCCAGCCCTGACTTTGGCCTTAAGAACCTGCTGTAGTACGTCAATGTTAAACAGCTGCAGAACAGTCCTGCTGTATAATGCAATAACAAGTGGGAGAGTAATTTTGTCACAGATCTCAAATATTTCTCCATTTTTATGAGTAATTCTCATTTCATGCTTGAGTGTGGCCTAGCCGCCTTTAGAAGTAAATCATAAACACATTCAGAGAGTCACAAGCGATGATGTGAGTGGTTATGAGGGGTTGCAAACTCGAATTTTGACACCATAATATTTTGGCTGCTGTCACCACTTGACGCTAACGCAAGCTTGAAGTCATACAGTAGTGTGTTACACTTTCAGACCGTCTCTTTAGTACAGATGTTACTGTATATAGTACATTTGTATTTATTATGGCTGGCTATTGATACAGTTAACCTGATTCCATATTGATTATATGGGTATATTTTATTTCTAATGTCCATTTTGCTTACATACATGTAAGAACCTCTCTCCCAGCTAATGCTGTTCATTAAACAGGGGGCGTTCCAACTGGGTTAAATATAAATTTGACAAATTACCTTTTTTTTCTCAATCATTTTGGTCACATTTTAGCTTTTTAAAAATTTACAAATCCATGTATTCCATCAATAAAATCAGGTATAAGATTGTATTAAATATATAATATTTTTTGATATGTTTAATGCATAATTTATACTATTTACATCGATTTGTAGAACTAAAAATGTGTGCTGTCTCTTTAAGAAAACCAGCAGTTCTGTAAAGAGTGTCCGTAAATGTTTTGTTGTTTTTGATCAATAACTGACTTAAGAGCAGAAAGGATATTAAAAGAGACATTACTCAATGGCAAATGGAAAGCGTGGATCTCGTCTTTGGACGCACGTTAGATGGAACGAGTCAAACCAAAATTTACCCTCCACACATAGTGAAAGGATATCGATGCTGAACTTCTTCACCACTTTGCTACTCAATCACTGGGGCGTGAAATTTGAACAACTGCCAGCCATTGGCCAATCACAGATATTATAGTCGCATAGCGTGAAATTGGGTTGCACATGAGAGTGATTTACTCGTATTGTAGAGACAAGGGCGTAGATTTGGCTTGAACATTGGGGGAAGGGGGTAATTGCTTGTATTGATAATTGGTGGATTACCTCCCCCACAGCCCCGGAATCTACACCCCTGTGTAGAGAGTTGCGCATGTAGTAAAAGATCGACCTATAAGAATTGATATCAAGATTGTATAAATGAGGATTGCAATGCATCGGAAAAACAATGTTTTTACCCAGTCCTAGTATTTATTAGGTCTTGCAGGTTCACGCTTTACAACATCAGGAAAATCAAACCTTTCCTGTCTGAATATGCTGCACAGATCCTGGCCATCTCATGACTGGACTACTGCAATGCTCTGTTGGCCGACCTCCCAGCTAGCATGTGTCACCCCACTCTTAATTTCACTCCACTGGTTCCCAGTAGCTGCCCGCATCAAATTAAAGGCTTTGACTCTGGACTTCAGGACAGCCTGTGGAACTGCACCCTCCAAATCCACGTCCTAACTCGCTCTCTACGGTCAATGAACGAGCGGCGCCTGGTGGTCACGTTGCATTGAGGCACATAGCTTATTTCACATGCTCTGTTCCTCTGTGGAGTAATGAGCTTCCAAAATGCACACGATCTCAACATTGCAGAACCATCTAAAAATACATCTCTTTTTAGAAAGCACTTAACCAATCCACACTAAATGCACTTAAAATGAAATATAGCCTTAGTGTTTCTTCTACTGTAGCTTCTATACTACTCCAGCCCATTTAGGCATGGGTGACATGGGCAGTTGCCCAGGCCGGGTGGCATGAGGTGGCAGTGACCCCCGGTCAACAACTTTGGGGGCGTGTTGAATGATGTTTCGCCAGGGTGCCAAACAAGCTAGAACCGCTACTGCTCCAGCCACATTGAGATCTTGGCAGTGTGATACTGCATATATTGTTGAATTGTGTATGACAAATTGCTGACAATATTTGCGGGCACGTGGCTAGATGGTACATTCTGAATATAATATGATATGTTATTTGTAATGTCATGTATTATTCTTTAAAACCAGAAGCCCTCAAGCGTGTCAACATAGGCTGTCCGTGTGGTATTCAAAATGAATTTGAACACTCAACGAGTGGCCACGGCTTTGGTGGAAATGGAAATGATCGTGAATGTACATAAAAACATGTTACAGCAAGATTTCCTCAAATGTTGTGCCAACTTGCCAAGTCATCTGAACAAACAATATTATATTGAACAATGTTTTAAAAGGTTTGCTAGTTTAATGATAAGGTTATCATTATTAAAATACATACATTACAGACCTGTCAATTATTACATGAACCAAATTATATAAGTTGGCATGGTAATGTAACTTAAATAGTTAATCCATTTGAGTCCAATTACAATAATGCTTGTAATACACTGCCGTATATAAAAAGTTGTTGCAATGTAGAAAAACATTTACCTTGTGTCTTAGTTGAGGCACAATGTGATCTTTGCTCCGATGCTGCTCCGATCTCCATCTTTCCCACCTCTTCTGCAGTGGTTGTTAGACAGGTAATGCAGAGGAGGATATTGATGATATTCTCTGGACGAGAACTCTCGATTCCCTCCCACTCATTCAAGCCTTTGCCCTCGCTTGGCACAAAAAGGTCCTCCACCTGACAAACTCCATCCTTGAGAGGTAGAACAGGGAAACAAACCTGCAGCTTAAGAGAGCGCAAGTCAAACAGACAATATGCAACGCACCTTAATTGCAACCAATTCAGACAAAGGAGCATAAATGGCCTTCTGGTTGCTGCGAGGTAAGAAAATGTATACTGACTTACGCTCGAACGCAAATTCAGCATCAGTAATGCGTGCCTTTTTTCAAGGGCCTCCAAGATATTTAACTTGATTAGAACTGCCAATAAGCCTGCAGGTCCACTTCAGGCTCTGCTATGGATTTTCAAGAGGGGGAAGCTCAAGGAGGGATCGAGCTCCTGTTCCTCTGTGTAGCCATAATACACCCAAAGCATGAATTCTGATGCCGTTTTTGCCTATCAGTGTTGCTAGCGCTCACAGTTTCGCCATCTCTTGCACTGAGCTGAAAATGCCTTGCTAAAGTAGGCAACACTTTTTAATAAGGTCCCATTTGTTAAAGCTGAAGTGTGTAACTGCCTCGCCACCAAACGAAAATGCAATTATTAAAGTATTTTTTTCTTCAAACAGCTTTCTGAATACATTCCCTGTCTGCTGTCGATCAAACAAACAGATAGTCCCGCCCCCAACTCTCGCCATTGGTCAATGTTGTTGTGTCGGCTGGATAGGTCACTCAAAACAAACAGAACATTTTATGGCACCACAGAGACACAGTTTACATTTTTCGAGAAAATGTACCTTCAAGTGGCTTACATACAGAATAGTTGTCTCTACATATTAAGCTGGGATAGGAGAAGCTAGATAAACACTGAAAAAGTTACACACTTCAGCTTGAACATTTATTATTTCCTGACCTCACGTACAGTCAAACCAGTGCAATCTGCATTCATGCTACTGTTTACCAGCACAGCGGTTGACATAATGAATCATCTGCTCAAATAGTCTTTTCAACATTACAATATCTTTCTTTTTTTGTTACAAACATTCAAATAATCCCAAAATAGAAGAATGAAGCAGTTATTGTTGTTAGCTGACTGTTTTGATACAGCATTGATGTGTTGTTTTCTGACGGCAAACAAAGAATATAGAGTGATGAACACAATTATTGGCACCCCTAGAAATTATTATGAGTAAAATATGTCTGAAGTATATTCCCATTCATATTTAAAACATTTTAGTACACCTGAGTGACTAGGAATGTGAAGTTGTTCATATATGTCTTTCACAGGGGTATAAATATGAGGTAACACACAAGCCAAATTCCCTTAATCATCCATCACAGTGGGCTAGAATAAAGAATATAGTTCTGGGGGGTCTGGGTAGCTCAGCGAGTAACGACCCTGCCCACCACCCCTGAGTTGCGAGTTTGAATCCAGGGCACGCTGAGCAACCAAATTGGCCCGGTTGCTAGGGAGGGTAGAGTCACATGGGGTAACCTCCTCATGGTCACTATAATGTCGCTCTCGGTGGGGCGTGTGGTAAGTTGTGTGTGGATGCCACGGATAATAGCGTGAAGCCTCCATACGTGCTACGTCTGCGCAGTAAGTCACATGATAAAATGCATGGATTGACGGTCTCAGACGCAACTGAGTCACTATGCCAACACGATGACTGCGCATTGGGAATTGGGCGTTCCAAATTGGGGAGAAAATGAAAAAAAAAAAAAAGACTCTAGTTCTGATGTGCAGCAAAAGGTTTTTGAGCTTCACAAAATGGAACGCAATAAGAAAATAGCCAAAGCATTGAAAATACCCATTTCCACCATCAGGGCAATAATTAAGAAATTCCAATCAACTGGAGATCGTAAGAACAGTCCTGGAAGAGGACGTGTGTCTATATTGTCTCCACGCACAGTGAGGATGCTGGTTAGAGTGGCCAAAGAATCTCCAAGGATCACAGCTGGAGCATTGCAGAAATGAGTTGTGTCTTGGGGTCAGAAATCTTTAAAACTACAATCAGACATCACCACAATTATTTGGGAGGGTTTCAAGAAAAAAAGCGTCTTCAGTTTGCCAGACACTACTGGAACTTCAAACAGGACCGGGTTCTACCGTCAGATGAAACATTTCTCACAGCCTTCTTTGCTCATATTTACTAATGGATGCTAGTTTGGCCATAACTGTATATAAACTAGTCAGTCCACTCGAGCCTCTGCCATTCTGTCCGTCACTCATTCTCACCACTTCCGGGACTGAGAGAGTGGCAGGAAAAGGTTTTTAGAACTTCGTAGGCTTCGATGCTACGTATGATGTACTAAGAATCCCATGTTGCATTGCAATGTAAACAAACATGGCGTAACACATAGCCGGATATATCGCATTCGTGATTCGCTCATCACATACCTTGTTGAGAGCATTACCGTGGAGACGTAGTGCGTGTGGAGGCTTTGCACAACTCACCACATGCCCCACTGAGAGCGAGAACCACACATTATAGCGACCACGAGTAGGTTATCCCATGTGACCCTACCCTCCCTAGCAACCGGGCCATTTTGGTTGCTTAGGCTGGAGACTCTCAGCACACCCTGGATTCGAAACTCGCAACTCCAGGTATGATAGTCAGCGTCAATACTCGCTGAGCTACCCAGGCCCCCTGTGGCTATACTTCTGAAACTTTGAGTACTTTAATGTTTATGGATTGACCCCCATTGACTTCCATTGTAAGTGTCTCAATGTAAGATGTATGTTTTTTTTTAAAGAAAAGGAGGGATGAGTTGAAACAATTGTTGTGGTAATCAACATTATGCTGCAAAAGCTGTCAATTGAGCTTAACATGTATTGAACGTGGAATATTCCTTCAACTATAATGCAGATACCTGATGTTAACAAATGGAACCATATGGTAAAGTGCTACCTAAAGACTAAACCAGCCTGAGTTTGTGTGCTGGTTTTAGCTGGTCTAGTGCCTAAACCCCTCTAAAACCAGCTTGGCACCAGCTAACAACCTTTTTTTAAATGTTTTAAACAGGTGGCATACTTATGTTCAAATTATCTCCATTACATTTTGTTCTTCTATTAACCAGTTTGGTGAACATTTGTATCTTGTCCTTCTAATTGAAGGCAATCCGTTTTAGCGATCGCGCCTGCTTAATATGACAAAATGAGACCCAAATGGAGAATAATATTTTACCTCATGAAATTAAATCTGAAATACATTCTGATTAGGTTCATTCTCAGCGTGGATTTCATAATGCCTGCGATATATCCGGCCCCATGAGAGGACGCTAATGATGAGAACATCAGTCAAAACCGCCTTCAACCGGAGAATTGGGTTAGATCAAAATTGTACATAGTGCTAACATTAGTTCAGGAGTGGGGACCTTAAAACTTTATCCTATGGAATAAATCAATGGAATCACACCATAAAAAAAAAAACTGGACATTATGTTGGTTGATATTAACCCTGTAAAGCCTGATATATGAAAGATTTTTTGGCATTCAAATGTTTTTTAGTACCATTAGACAAACTATCAAAAGAATTTGTAACATGCAAAACTTTTATTATTATATAAACACATCATATTTGATACATTCGTCTTTAAAGGTCATTGTCCTGCTGAGGCCCAGCAATACATTTTTGTGTAGGACAATTATTACTGAAGTTTCTCTTAGCCCATACATGGTACAGGGGCAAAGCTTGGGCTATTGTCAGAGGACTCTCTGGGCTTTTCAGAGACACCAAATGTTTGAGAGTTTGGCAAATATACAAATATGGATTGAAATGGATGGAAATGTATCACAGTTCAGTTCAACACATCAAATACACAATGAATAAAATCTTTTTTTTTCAAGAAACAATTTTTATCACATGTATTTCATGCACCAAACATTATATTGACATTTAAAGAGCACCTATTATATTTTTCAAATATTACCTTTCATGTAGTGTGTTATATAGCTGTTAGTAGATGTAAAAACGTCTTACAAAGTTTCATAAATCAAAGTGCAGGACAACTGGAGTTATTGACACCCAAACGAAAGAATCCAATCTGAACACCTGAAAGGAGTCGGTACTAATTGCAGACTTACTTCCTGTACTAACCTACGTCATGTGGTGACAAAAAACCCGCCTCTGGTCTTCATTGGCTGCTCGCGAACAGCTTTGACCCGCCCACAAACACTACACTAAGCTGTAGACCAATCACAACAGACTGGGACATCTGACCAATCGGAGCAGAGTATGCTCGCTGAAAGGAGGAGTTTAGAATGAATGCTTTAGAACGGATCATTGAACTTTTGTGAATCTGGGGAAAAAAAGGTAATGCTGTAATTTAAATTATGAGCAAATTAAAGTGTTTTTTTGACATTGGATGCATGTATATCTATTGTATGAGACCTTTTAAACAAAATGAGGCACGTTTAAATACCTTAATAGGTGCTCTTTAAAAAAGGGACATTGTAAAAGGTTTTTGCTGGGTCTCATGAACTTATGGTAAGATGACATCATAATCGCTTATAATGTAAAACAATGAGATCTTTATAATGACAGAGCACGCTGAATATATGAAAATACACAGAAATATTAGTTCACACTTGAAATTCACACACACACATTCACACACACACATTCACACACACACATTCACACACACATTCACACACATATTCACACACACATTCACACACACATTCACACACACATTCACACACACACATTCACACACACACATTCACACACACATTCACACACACACATTCACACACGCATTCACACACACACATTCACACACACATTCACACACACACATTCACACACGCATTCACACACATTCACACACGCATTCACACATGCATTCACACACACGCATTCACACACATTCACACACGCATTCACACACACATTCACACACACATTCACACACACATTCACACACACACATTCACACACACACATTCACACACACATTCACACACACATTCACACACACACATTCATACACACATTCACACACACATTCATACACACATTCACACACACATTCATACACACATTCACACACACATTCATACACACATTCACACACACATTCATACACACATTCACACACACATTCATACACACATTCACACACACATTCACACACACATTCATACACACATTCACACACACACATTCACACACACATTCACACACACACATTCACACACACATTCATACACGCATTCACACACACACATTCACACACGCATTCATACACACACATTCACACACACATTCATACACGCATTCACACACACACATTCACACACGCATTCACACACACACATTCACACACGCATTCACACACACACATTCACACACACATTCACACACACATTCACACACACATTCATACACACATTCACACACACATTCACACACACATTCATACACACATTCACACACACATTCATACACACATTCACACACACATTCACACACACATTCATACACGCATTCACACACACATTCACACACACATTCATACACACATTCACACACGCATTCACACACACATTCATACACGCATTCATACACACATTCACACACACATTCACACACACATTCACACACACATTCATACACCCATTCACACACACATTCACACACACATTCATACACGCATTCACACACACATTCATACACACATTCACACACACACATTCACACACACATTCACACACACATTCATACACACATTCATACACACATTCACACACACATTCACACACACATTCACACACACATTCATACACACATTCACACACACACATTCACACACACATTCACACACACATTCACACACACATTCATACACACATTCACACACACATTCACACACACATTCACACACACATTCACACACACATTCATACACACATTCATACACACATTCACACACACATTCATACACACATTCACACACACATTCACACACACATTCATACACACATTCACACACACATTCATACACACATTCACACACACACATTCATACACACATTCACACACACATTCATACACACATTCATACACACATTCACACACACATTCATACACACATTCACACACACATTCACACACACATTCACACACACATTCACACACACATTCACACACACATTCACACACACATTCACACACACACATTCACACACGCATTCATACACACATTCACACACACATTCATACACACATTCACACACACATTCATACACACATTCATACACACATTCATACACACATTCACACATCATTGATAGCAGTGCTGCCATGCAAGGCAAGTTTATTTATATAGCACATTTCATACACAATGGTAATTCAAATTGCTTTACATAGAAGAGATTAAAATAAGAATAAAAAAAAAATAAGAATTATTTTTAATGCAAGGCACTAGCCTGCCATTGGGAGCAACTTGGGGTTCAGTGTCTTGCCCAAGGACACTTCAGCATGTAGAGTCGTGTGAGCTGGGAATCGAACCACCAAAATAAGTCACTTTCTGCACAAGCCTTTTTAAATAGATCGATATAAACATTGAAACCACTTTTTTCACAAATAACCACTAGATGGTGTTTGGCTCGCCAGCTTGTACAGAGAGTGAAACATGAGCCGTCAAACATAGTGTTTCATATTAGATACACCCGCGTGTAACCTTTATAGGGTTAAACAGGCAAACGTTTGTGACAGGAACAGACATTACCATTCAAAATGATTGAAATGAAAATAACGTGTACAGATATGAAGTTTA
The DNA here is from genome assembly GCF_025860055.1 of Xyrauchen texanus. NCBI lineage: Eukaryota > Metazoa > Chordata > Actinopteri > Cypriniformes > Catostomidae > Xyrauchen > Xyrauchen texanus. Next base: position 1,310,949 of record NC_068307.1, on the reverse strand, counting down.
AACACTTTTGGGGGCCAGAAATAAAATCATACTATCAATAGATGTATGGTAAGTTTATCTTCATATCTCATAAACTCATTATGAGACGTAATGTTGGCCGCCACTCCAATCACACCTTCTTATCTCACTGGCACCCCTCGAATTTAACCGCAGCAGTTCATCTCCAAAAAATTATTATGGATAAAATTTTGAGTAACAGAGTAGCAAAGGAGACAAAATTTAGTCTAAGGCCTGACATTTTTATCACTTCTCTGCTATGTTTCTTGCTTTATCCACTTTTATGAGGCTCATTCCAGTGAATAAATGTTCAGGAAAAGGTCATTGGATTCCCTGGATGTGCGTTAGCTTTGGCACAACCGTACAGGTTATGAGTTTCCTTTCAAAAACTGTTCAGAGGGAGCGAAGAAGCAGAAAGGTGGTTGATGGAATCATATTCACTTTTGCACTTTAATACAAAGGGACTGCAATCCCATGAAGCATTGTGAATGACTTGATCGAATTAAAAATGTTATTATAAAAAATGGTAAATGTATTGATTTAAATGTGTTGATTGCAGTGGCGGAGTTAGGGGGTGGCCATGGCCGTGGCCGTGCCAAACCTCTCCGTCCCGGGTGTCATTGTATCCACCACCCCTCCACCCAGTCAACGCAACTTTTAATGTAATACTCAACTTAAAACAAACATAAACACACACACACACACACACACACGCAGCATGGCCGCATGCGTCTCTCTCCTGAACTGGCGTCACCGGCTCCCCTTTATCTCGCTCTCCCACTGATTCAGCGCCAGTCGTGCACCCTCACAGCCCGGCCATGCCCTCCTCCTCGTCACACGATTCAGGCTGGGGCGCCACCGGACTGACATGCTGCCCCCTATCTCTGGAGGGGAGATGCTGCCCTTCCGGCCTTTCTGTCAGCCAGTGGTCCACCCCGACCACGCTTCCTGCGAACCTGGGGAGAGATGAGAGGAGGCGTGGGGAGAGGGAAAGTACGAGCGGGAGACACTCAGAGAGAGAGAGGAGAGAGAGAGAAAAACTTGCTCGCTAGTCCCCGGACATGCTGTCGCCCAGTCTTTAACCGCTCCTCACCTGGCGGCCCCTGGCAGATTGAACGACTCCTCTCCTTCTCAGCAGATAGCAGCAGTTCCTCCGGCACTCGATGGTTAGCAGCAACTCCTCCGTCGCCATGCAGACGGCCGCGGCTGCTCCTCTGGCGGACGGCAGCAGCGAGGACCCACCGACAGTGCATCCCTCCTCCCTCCTGGGTTTCGGCACCACTGTAACAGATAAAGGTCGGGCAAGGAGGAAACGGTAACTGGTCAACGTATCTTTTAATGTAAAACTCAACATAAAACAAACATAAACACACATGCAGGGCGGCCACGTGCATCTCACTCTCTCTCTCGAACTGGGGTCTCCGGCACCCCTTTATCTCGTTCTCCTGCTGATCAGTTGATTCAGCGCCGGCCTTGCGCTCTTACTGCACGGCCACGCCCTCCTCCTCCTCGTATGGTTATGTATGGTTACACCACATGATCTTTTTGACTTCAAGCCACAGACAAAAATATCAAAATTACTTTTAACTCAATAATTGAAAACATGTCCTTCATAGAAAACATTCAAGTAATTGTTTTGTTTAAATTGCATTTGTAATGTATTCTTGAGTAATTTAAAAGAAATAATATAAAAGAAGAAAATTTGATCTATTAGTCTATGGAAAAAAATAAATGGTATTTTTTCTTCCAGAACCAGACTGTTGCACTCTAAATGGAGTCTCTTTGATTTGTTTTGTTTTCGAATGTCATTAGCTTGACATGGCTAGATTTGGCAGTGTGTGTGTGTGTGTGTGTGTGTGTGTGTGTGTGTGTGTGTGTGTGTGCATGCTTGTAGGGTGGTCAGCGTCTCCTCAGAATAGATTTACATTTGTTTTGCATGTGCGATTGTGTGCGTGTTTGTATGTGAGAGGGTGTGTGTGTGAGAAAGTGTGTACTGTAATGCATTAGTCAGGGGTTGTATCTACTTTTTAAACCACATCCATGGCAGCAATTAAAATGGTTCTGAATTTGTAATACCAGTCTTTTAAGAAGTGTCTAATTAGAGAGTCATCTTGACTATTGGGGACAGGTTGTCCATCAGAGACAGTTTGTTTGATTAGATACACTATGAGACCAGCTTGAGCATTTGGAGAAACGTGCTGCCCCCTAGTGGTGGGATTTAAACTCTAATTCAATTCAGAGCAGGACACAAAAGCTTTTTAGATACCCTGTGCATGATGGGCCCGCTGACATACGGAGAAGCTCAGGATGTGAGCGTTAGAGAGTATCTAATCTCCTTTGAGAGTCCGTCCAATATATTCATGTGCTATTGGATGGGCTCTTTCCTTTAAAAGGGATGAAAAATTGAACATGCTGAAATTTTTAAACTGCATTTGAGAGCATACTTCAAGGTTAGTGAGGTCAGTATCGATATCCAAGTGATTTGCAAGTGTTGAAGACACCACATAACACAGCACATCACAGACACAGAGACTTTATGCCATTTTAACATTTGAATTTTTGCATTTGGCAGACGCTTTTAATTCAAAGCTATCACTTTTATCACTGTGATTTGTGGGCAACTGAACCCACAACCTTGCCATGGTGAATGCCATGATCTATAAGTTGAGATGCAGAGTGTGTGTAAGGAGTAAATCTTCATTCTAAGCATTATTCAATGTTTCGTTTTGGTTTAGCCCTTAGCAGCATTGCTTGGTTATTATCATACCAAATGCATCACTACAGCGCAGGCAGGAAATATTACCTCAGGCTATGCTAAGTGAGGCTGTCAATCTCCATCCAGTGAGGAAAAAGGCACATGTGGGATTAAGGAACACCTTCTTTACATATAATGCAAAAAGACTGTACGCTTCCTCTCAGAAGAGTATACTGCGCATTTACCATGGTACTTTGATGTATATTTATATGTAAACTCCTGTAGATCAACAGGTAGAGCATGGTGCTAGCAATGGCAGGGAGGAGGGCTAATCAGGCTAATCAGGTTCTCGCCTCCTCCTTTCCCTTTATCCCCCTTACATTGGTGCTGAAACCCAGGAAGGCAGAAGGGGCTCCTAGCCGACCACCTGGAGCGGTCAAGGCCGCTGCCAGGGTAGGGGGGAGACCACTACTAGCCGCTAAACGCGGCGGGGTCGTGATGGCCGTTGATCGCGAGCGGGGAGGTGCTCCCGGCCGACCGCCTGGACCAGAAGAACTACTGCCAGGGGCGGGGTAGACCCCTTTTTGTTTCCCAAGAACGCGGCGGGGCATTCCGTCCGCCAGGGGCCGGAAGACTGCCTCCGATCCACCCAGGGAGGTGCGGCTGTCGTCCATTGGAGGAGTGGCCGAGGACCAGGCTACGGTGTATCGGAGAAACGGCGAGTAACTGTTTTTTTTCTCTCTCTCTCTCCCTCTCTCTCTCTCTCACTGACACTCTGTTGGCCTTTCCCTCTCTTTTTTAAAATGTTTTTTTTAATTTGGCACAATCGCTGTTATGGTGTGTAGGTGCCACATTTTGTGCACCTACAAGGTGCCCCTTGTCCTGTCCCTCATCCAGGTAGACGGGGATGACCTGCCGGCAGACAAGGAGGAATGTGGCAGGGCGGAGGGCGGGGCCGGGTCGTGATTCCGCACACACGGCCCCTAATCCGGCTAATTAGCCCTCAAGAAGGATAAGGGCCGACCGGAGACGGCAGTGCGAGAGAGAGAGAGATTTGCGGACAGCTGTCCGACACCTGTGTGTGTGTTTGTGTCTTTGGTTCAGTTTTATATTTAATTATTATTTATATCGTCAAGCCGGTTCTCGCCTCCTTTCCATTAATCACTTTAAACATGAGTCCTAAGGAATTGATACAATGTGTACCTTGAATGCATGACACTTTGGATAAAAGCATCTTCCAAATGCATGAATGTGAACGTATATGATGGTACACCCGTATCTCAGTATTATACGTAGGTCACAATTGTAATTTGGATATATGCTGAAATGTACAACATGGACGTTTAGACAACATAAACATTGTTACCTATTGATAGCTGTGGAAATGTAAAATATTTACGAATATATTGTAAATGTATTTGTACAAATATATTTATATTAAATAAATATATATCTCTTTTTACTATTTAATAGATATTTTAGATACCTTAACGCGTACCCCTAAACATAACCACTTTTCAAAAATATATACAAAATGTAACAGATAGATTAGTGAACAGTGACATCACTACAGTGACATCATTTTTGTTACAATATACTAAATTATATACATTTTCATGACGCGTCTTGAGCGGCAATTTTTGAATTTTTTTATATTAATACGGGAGTTCATGATTACGTCTGTTACTGAGACGAAGATCGTTGAAAAAAAAGGCTTGACTTTAGGTCTATTCCTCACACATTTAGCGAACATTTAGCGAATTTTGCGCACAAACAAACATTATTACTTTTATAATTGTTTTTTGGTGCTTTTGACAACTTGGTCTTATAGAATGGACGTGGCTTTGCGAACATTTTTGCAAACATAGTTTTACGTGCCTCGTTTCATGTTTGGCCACAGTTTCTTAGTGAAACACTAGAGGCATTACAACAACTGTGCGTTTTATTCACTTTCTTACAAATCACGAGTACAACTACTAGCCGCTAAACGCGGCGGGGTCGTGATGGCCGTTGATCGCGAGGGGGGAGGGGCTCCCGGCCGACCGTTATGACTTTATAAACACGTATTTTCCGCTCTATTACTCAAACGCTGCTACGTTAGGTTATCGAAACACTTTTACTATAATGCGTTATTTGAAAAAGCTACATTTTAACACTTGTATTAAAGACCCACCTACATTTACACACTTATGCCGATGTGCTTATCATCTACGGTGTTGAACTTTGACCTCGGGAGACGGAGGTTCAAGCCTAGTCAAGCACCCAAGCTGACATGTGAGATAAAAACGTCATAGGAGTGACACGGAGAGACTTGCTTTCTTCAGAAAGTGTGCTTTTAATGTTGCGTGTGCGTGTTTTAGGACACTGCTGGTAAGGTTCAGGTTTGGGAGGTGCATTTTAAACGTCTCATTAAAACGTCCACCTTAAAAACCTTGTCTGATTACATCATCATTACACTCGCTTTTGGTCATATCTATAGCGACTTGAGGGTGTAGGACACTTTTCACTTGGGACAGTAAACAAGCACCCAGAACACCACATAGCAACTTGCTAATCACTTGCAACACCATAACAACCACGTAGCAATGCCTCGGCAACCACTCAAATACACCCTAGAATTGTGGCGGTAATCTATAAACATTCTACCACCCAAATGTTCTTTTCTAAAAATCGAATTAGTAACTTCACATCTTCTATGAATCAGACGATTGTGAACGTTTTCCGTACTTGGTTCGTTTGTTTCTATGTGAACAAATCCAGTCACGTCATGCTGAGTCTAAAAGACCTATTTTAAATTTCGCCCTCAATTAGGAGAGAGAAAAACACAGTTGAGCCGCATTACATAAATCAGTGACACGTGCATGGCTCTCTCTGTCTCTCTCTCTCTCTCTCTCTCTCACACTCACACTCACTCGCTCACTCTCTCTATCTCTTCTTCTCTCTCTCTCTCTCTCTCTCTCACTCACTCACTCACTCACTCACTCACTCACTCACTCACTCACTCTCTCTATCTCTCTCTTCTCTCTCTTTCTCTCTTTCTCTCCCTCTCTGTGAATTCGTGGTATTTGAGGCAGCATGCAGCAGAGAAAATTACTGGCACAACAAATGAAGGTTGCAGGTGGTTTAGTGCCCCCCCACAATGACATGTTACGACAGTGAGCCACCAGTTGAAGCCATGTGCTACCACACACACACACACACACACACACACTGATGTGGCAGTGATTACGACTGTTCTGGGGTTCTGAACACACAGTAAAGTCATATAAGAGAAACCGTGGAGGGCCTGATTACAGAGTGTGTTAGAACAGCATGAGAGGAGACGAAAGGGTCAGAGAAACAAGGGAAGACATTGTCCATCTTTTCTGAAATACTTGATTGTGATTGGTCAATTGCGATGTTCTGCAGTCAAACATGTTAAACTGTATCTGTTATCTCAGGCGAGTGATTTCTTACATAGCTGTCCTAGTTTCATGTCTCACATATGCACTACTGGGAAGATTACTTCTGAAATGTAATCGGTTACTGATTACAAATTACCCAATTTAAATTGTAATCTGTTACGTAATCTAGTAGTTTTCAATTTTAGGTAATATAATTCCTTCAGAATCTCCACAGAATCCCTCAACAGTGGAAATGAATGAACAGCTAAAGTCAGATTCATCAGCCAATCAGATTGATTGATTTGTTCTTGGTGGGCGTGATCTTTAGGATATGTCCCGGTCGAGCCCTTCTAGCTGGCCTTGAGTGACGCATTCCCGCTTTAAGTGACGCATTTTAAAGCGAAGAGCGCGAGATCGTCATCACTGCCGCTATCGCCGTTGAGAAAGAGATCCTGATGGATTTAAAAACACCAGATGTTCTGCATGACCGTGTGATTGATTCATTTATTAATCATGAAAGGAGGACTGATTTTCACTTCAAGTAAATTGGTAAGTGCTTTTTGCGTTGTCATAGCAACATCAGGAGTTTTCTACGTGTACATTTGGCTGCTGGAGCATTCAGTGCCGGATCAAGTTTGGAAAAGTCGTGCTGCGTTCCATTCAACTCGGAAAGTCGGATTTTACTTCCTGCTAGGAAAAGTGCTAGCATTGTTTATCAGTTGGGTTGCTAGGAGATATAGCGCTAGCATTGTTTATCAGTTGGGTTGTGAGGAGACATAGCGCTAGCCTTGTTTATCAGTTGGTTTGCTAGGAGATATAGCGCTAGCATTGTTTATCAGTTGGGTTGTGAGGAGACATAGCGCTAGCATTGATTATCAGTTGGGTTGCTAGGAGACATAGCACTAGCATTGTTTATCAGTTGGGTTGCTAGGAGACATAGCGCTAGCATTGTTTATCAGTTGGGTTGCTAGGAGACATAGCGCTAGCATTGTTTATCAGTTGGGTTTCTAGGAGATATGGCGCTAGCATTGATTATCAGTTGGGTTGCTAGGAGACATAGCGCTAGCATTGTTTATCAGTTGGGTTGCTAGGAGACATAGCGCTAGCATTGTTTATCAGTTGGGTTGCTAGGAGACATAGCGCTAGCATTGTTTATCAGTTGGGTTGCTAGGAGACATAGCGCTAGCATTGTTTATCAGTTGGTTTGCTAGGAGACATAGCGCTATCATTGTTTATCAGTTGGGTTGCTAGGAGACATAGCACTAGCATTGTTTATCAGTTGGGTTGCTAGGAGACATAGCGCTAGCATTGTTTATCAGTTGGTTTGCTAGGAGACATAGCGCTATCATTGTTTATCAGTTGGGTTGCTAGGAGACATAGGGCTAGCCTTGTTTATCAGTTGGGTTGCTAGGAGACATAGCGCTAGCATTGTTTATCAGTTGGGTTGCTAGGAGACATAGCGCTAGCATTGTTTATCAGTTGAGTTGCTAGGAGACATAGCGCTAGCATTGTTTATCAGTTGGGTTGCTAGGAGACATAGCGCTAGCATTGTTTATGAGATGGGTTGCTAGGAGACATAGCGCTAGCATTGTTTATCAGTTGGGTTGCTAGGAGACATAGCGCTAGCATTGTTTATCAGTTGGGTTGCTAGGAGACATAGCGCTAGCATTGTTTATCAGTTGGGTTGCTAGGAGACGTCTCTAATGAGAGTCAAACCTCTGTTAAGCTAACGGGAGCTTTACACTTCCGAATATCAGGGAATGGGATGCATTAATGGTCAGAAATATCAAATAGGAATATCCCACATCCAACTTCAATGGAACGCAGCAGAATCGTGTACCCTGACAAAATGAAATTTATTGCAAGCAACATTTAAATCGCAAATATTATTAGATATTGCAGGTATTATAGAGCTATTATAGGTAGATTAATATGAAAAATTCAGATTTTGATGGTCATTTCACAAACAGTCATGCAGCAGTTCAAATTAGGCTTGTTTGAGCATTAAGTGTCGTTTCAAGTTTTGGCTTTCGTGTGTGGACGTGTTTTTTAAATGTCATTTGGTATTACTAGTTAGCTGCGACACAATGTTTGATGCCCAAAGGCACACGGCGTCTTATTCATTGTGAAACTGTGATTTCTTAATGGCATGAATCACACTGAAGGCCTCGACTTAAAATGCACAGCCCGCCACTAAACAACAAAAAATACTGTATAATAGACAGACATCCTTATAGTGTTTTTACATTTACATTCATGTATTTGGCAGATGCTTTTATCCAAAGTGACTTACAGTGCACTTATTACAGGGACAATCCCCCCGGAGCAACCTGGAGTTAAGTGTCTTACTCAAGGACACAATGGTGGTGACTGTGGGGATCCAACCAGCAACCTCCTGATGACCAGTTTACCAGTTATGTGCACTTATTACAGGGACAATCCCCCCGGAGCAACCTGGAGTTAAGTGTCTTGCTCAAGGACACAATGGTGGTGACTGTGGGGATTGAACCAGCAACCTTCTGATTACTAGTTATGTGCTTTAGACCACTACGCCACCACCACTCTACACTTTTAGGTGTGTGAGCACGTAACAGAATGCATATATTAATTTCAACCCACAATCAAATATCGCAAGCAATTGTATGTCCCATGAATAATTTTGTAAATACTCAAAACAGGGCAGTGGTGGCTCAGCGGTTAAGGCTCTGGGTTACTGATCAGAAGGTCGTGGGTTCAAGCCCCAACACCACCAAGACACCACTGTTGGGCCCTTGAGCAAGGCCCTTGAACCTATCTGCTCCAGGGGCGCCGTATCATGGCTGACCCTGCACTCTGACCCCAGCTTAGCTGGGATATGTGAAAAATAAATAATTTCACCATGTATATGCAGAAATGTATGTATAATGTGTGACAATTGGTCAAATTATTATTAATTAAAATTTACGGGGTTCCCCAACCCTGCTTTAAAGGGAGTTCAAATAACAACACAATAACACTGTCAGCTGTTTTCAGAAGGGCTAACAAATAAAATGATGAACGTTCACAAACATTTTCATTTAGATTTTCAGAAAGATAATTACTAATAACTAATGACTAATATCTATGAAGCAACAGTTTTCCTTTATTGAAAAAGGCTCACACTCATTTATATATATATATATATATATATATATATATATATATATACAATTCTTGAGATAACTAAGCTATAACTTTAATGCTTCCATTCATTTTGCATCAAAATACTATAAAAATTATAATATTACCAATGTTAATAAAAAAAAAAAACTCACTTCCTCCACACAAAGCAATGGTGCCAAAAGTGTCCCTTTGTGCCGCCTGATGGTGATTTTGCAAAGAAGTCTCATATATGAGAATTTATAGTTTCACTGATGCGTTAATCCGCACAGGACTGGGCGGGTAATCTGGCATACCGGGCATTGTCCCGGTGGGCTGACACACTTTGGGGCCGATCAGGGCCGGAATGGCCATTGGGAGAACCGAGCGAGCTAGTGGCTCGGCCGCAAAACGTGCCGAATGGCCAGCAATAAGCTTAAATGTGCTGCCGTGTTATGCAGAACGGACCACAAAACGGAGCAGCGATAAGGACAGCGAACACCCCCCCTCCAGTTTTGAGCTGGTTACCATGTAAATTCCCGTGCCGATTTATCTTCCCAGTCCAGCCCTGATCTGCACGATAGTAAGGGTCATTCTGGTTGGATACCTACTGTGATGCACAAATGTCTCTAGATATGTACGGTTTGTTCCTCCTCGTAATTATAAATGATAAAATGTGGCCTAAACCAAAAACTGGTGCTTTTAATTGTTGCTATCTTAAAGCATGCGCTGTAGAGCATTTACATGGTACAAAAGAGCAAAGGACACCTCTGAAATGTTTGTTTGCATCATGTGTTTTTACAGGACAGTGTCTAGAACGGACAGGGTGATGCGGGGATGCTACCACCTATAGGCGAATGGGACTGGCAGTCAGCAGCGTACAGATATAAGAGTCATTCAGTGAACATTATCCCTTACTAATGTGAGCTCTCAGTCCACAGTTTGCACTTTAATCAGTCTGCCTGCACACACAGCTCAAATTTAGTATTCAAATGAGAGAAAGTCAAAGAGAGAGAGAGAGAGAAGGAGAGAAGGTGGACTCCAGCCCAACCGGTCTGATGTGTATTCTCCTCACAGGGAGTTGACCTTGAGGTGGAGCTGTTACTGCCACACGCAGCACACGGCATTACAATGGCCACTGGCCCACACATCACCCTGTCCCATCAGCTTTCTTCTGCGTGCTCACACACACACAAACACACACACTGCCTCTGTCTCAAAGCAATGGCAGACTTGAGAAATTATTTTCCTGCCCTTCTCTCCATGCTAAAGTCTGTAGCACCCAAGAGGAGAGTGCAAAAAGAAAGAAAAACATCAAGAAAGAGCATTAGAGTGTGATCCAATCAACAATGAAGGAAAGTGTTAGACTAATGATATATTTTCAAATCAAATATACAGGGAACATGCCTATACAAAGCAGAGTGCTTAAAAAAAAAACTTAAATGTAATAAGATCACAGTCACACAGATTGCTTTTAGAAAATGACAACAATATGTTACAACACACTATGGTGCTTTCAGAATATTGCAATGTCGTATATTTGGGGTGGGACTATCTGCGTTTGACCGATATCATACGGGGGAGTGTTTCGGAAAGCTAAGTGCAATTGCTAGTGGCACCGAAATTACACACCGCAGTTTAAGTGCTTAATCCAGTTCTTGAGATGATGACGGTCGCGTCCTACAACCACATATATTCAGGCCGAGAAAAATGTATGTGCATATAGTCTGCTTATTGTGTGCCGCACAAAACAGAACTGAACAACTAGCTGTCATTGATGTGATTACAGATGTACTGTGTGTGTCTTCACCCGTTTGCATATGTTGATATCATACTGTCTTTCTCCACCAGCACTTTGGCTTTGGGCAAACCCATTCTTTAGAGAGAGAACGGTGCTTAACTGGCTGTCAAACATATATTGAGTTGCACATAATTTACATATAATCTACACATAAACTACACATAAACCACACATAATCTACACATAAACTACACATAAACTACACATAATCTACACATAATCTACACATAAACTACACATAAACCACACATAATCTACACATAAACTACACATAATCTACACATAATCTACACATAAACTACACATAAACCACACATAATCTACACATAATCTACACATAAACTACACATAATCTACACATAATCTACACATAAACTACACATAATCTACACATAAACTACACATAAACTACACATAATCTACACATAAACTACACATAAACCACACATAATCTACACATAAACTACACATAAACCACACATAATCTACACATAAACCACACATAAACTACACATAATCTACACATAATCTACACATAAACTACACATAATCTACACATAAACTACACATAAACCACACATAATCTACACATAAACTACACATAAACCACACATAAACCACACATAAACCACACATAATCTACACATAATCTACACATAAACTACACATAATCTACACATAATCTACACATAATCTACACATAAACCACACATAATCTACACATAAACTACACATAATCTACACATAAACCACACATAAACCACACATAAACTACACATAAACTACACATAATCTACACATAAACTACACATAATCTACACATAAACTACACATAAACTACACATAATCTACACATAAACTACACATAAACTACACATAATCTACACATAAACTACACATAATCTACACATAAACTACACATAAAGTACACATAATCTACACATAATCTACACATAATATACACATAAACCACACATAAACTACACATAATCTACACATAATCTACACATAAACTACACATAAACTACACATAATCTACACATAAACTACACATAAACTACACATAATCTACACATAATCTACACATAATCTACACATAATCTACACATAAACTACACATAAACTACACATAAACTACATAATCTACACATAAACTACACATAATCTACACATAAACTACACATAAACTACACATAATCTACACATAAACTACACATAAACTACACATAATCTACACATAAACTACACATAATCTACACATAATCTACACATAAACTACACATAATCTACACATAAACTACACATAAACTACACATAATCTACACATAAACTACACATAAACTACACATAATCTACACATAAACTACACATAATCTACACATAAACTACACATAAACTACACATAATCTACACATAAACTACACATAAACTACACATAATCTACACATAAACTACACATAATCTACACAATCTACACATAAACCACACATAAACCACACATAAACTACACATAATCTACACATAAACTACACATAATCTACACATAAACTACACATAATCTACACATAAACTACACATAAACTACACATAATCTACACATAATCTACACATAAACTACACATAATCTACACATAAACTACACATAATCTACACATAAACTACACATAATCTACACATAATCTACACATAATCTACACATAAACTACACATAATCTACACATAAACTACACATAATCTACACATAATCTACACATAAACCACACATAAACCACACATAATCTACACATAAACTACACATAATCTACACATAAACTACACATAAACTACACATAAACTACACATAATCTACACATAAACTACACATAATCTACACATAAACTACACATAATCTACACATAATCTACACATAATCTACACATAAACCACACATAAACTACACATAATCTACACATAATCTACACATAAACTACACATAAACTACACATAATCTACACATAAACTACACATAATCTACACATAATCTACACATAAACTACACATAAACCACACATAATCTACACATAAACTACACATAATCTACACATAAACTACACATAATCTACACATAATCTACACATAAACTACACATAATCTACACATAAACTACACATAATCTACACATAAACTACACATAATCTACACATAATCTACACATAAACCACACATAAACCACACATAAACTACACATAATCTACACATAAACTACACATAATCTACACATAAACTACACATAAACTACACATAATCTACACATAATCTACACATAAACTACACATAAACTACACATAATCTACACATAAACTACACATAATCTACACATAATCTACACATAAACTACACATAATCTACACATAAACTACACATAATCTACACATAAACTACACATAAACTACACATAATCTACACATAATCTACACATAAACTACACATAAACTACACATAATCTACACATAAACTACACATAATCTACACATAAACTACACATAATCTACACATAAACTACACATAAACTACACATAAACTACACATAATCTACACATAATCTACACATAATCTACACATAAACTACACATAAACTACACATAATCTACACATAAACTACACATAATCTACACATAAACTACACATAAACTACACATAATCTACACATAAACTACACATAATCTACACATAAACTACACATAAACTACACATAATCTACACATAAACTACACATAATCTACACATAATCTACACATAAACTACACATAAACCACACATAAACTACACATAATCTACACATAATCTACACATAAACTACACATACACCACACATAAACTACACATAATCTACACATAAACTACACATAAACCACACATAATCTACACATAATCTACACATAAACTACACATAAACTACACATAATCTACACATAATCTACACATAAACTACACATAATCTACACATAAAATACACATAATCTACACATAAACTACACATAAACTACACATAATCTACACATAAACTACACATACACATATTCTCAGGTACTTTTTGAGTCTAAATAAATGCATAAGATACATAATTTCAGTATTACACAATATAAAAATGCCATGTCATACTGTTCAAGTGTTACACTTGCTATAGTTTACAGCCACGTTCCTCCTCCTCCAAAAAGAAATGTCAAATGTAAATCAGGTCAATCACTGAAACATCAGTGCCACCTTGAGTAAGAAACATCATGTATAATATGCATGTGTAAACCAAGGGCATACGAGGAAATTACTTTTGAGTGGTCCTTAATATAAACGGATGGGAAGTTTTCGACCAAATATTTACTATCCAAATGTTCCCCTACAGAGCACACAGCCCTAACACATTCATACAGATCTTTCACACTTTCAGATCATGATATCAGAATTCATACTGTTTTTTTTTTTATGTATATTTGAAGTCAAAGCATAATCTCTAATATTCTGGGTGGGCCTGGATCTAATTTCGGTGGGCCCAGGCTACGCCACTGATAATTCAACATTGTCACACCAAAAATCAACATAGCAGTCATTCGTCCAGTAATAAACAAAGAAATATACATCCTGAGATAGTAAACTTATATACATATGAAATAATCATGAAAATTAGATTTATGGAAATGCCAATAATCGCAAAAATAAAATAAAATAATAATAATAAAATAAAATACTAATAATTATTAATATTTTTTTTTACACTATTCAGAAGAAAACGTTTATGTAATATTATGAAATATGATGGGACATGCAGGGAATTGTGGGAACAGACAATTATTGTTTTTTTACTGTAATTTTAACATTCAGGGCGGATCGAGTGGGACAGGAAAAAGTGGTGCCGTGACCCGGATGGGATTGAGTGTAAATGTAACCAGCTGGTACCTGATAGCTGTGCAATGTGTAAGCCTTACTCTCCTGGCCTCAAGAGATGCGACCAAGGCTAGTGGCCATGGCTTTTATAGCTTTTATAGCCTCCTTGCTAACGCGTCACTGGGGATCACCGGTTCGAATCTCGCTCTGAGCGGGTCGAGTCGGACCGGTGACATGTACAGGGCTGATATGTCCAAAAACGCTCCATTGTTCTGTATGTTTTAATATAACAGGATCAAAGTCAGAACTTAACCAGGCCAGAGGTACCAACAGTATAAAGACCTTGTATACAGGAAAACCTCTTTGGAGTTTTTAAACGCATATTTTAGAGTCTGTTTGAGCTTTGTTCATTTCACACAGGGTTTTTATTTTAATAGCAGTATGTTGTGTGGGAATAGCTAAGACACAAAGTGTGTGCCCCGCTGGGTCCTAATATATAATAATTTCAAGGCTTTCTAAAGGAAAAGTGGAGCCACGCTGACAATCCAACTGAGAACAACTCAAACTCCAACTAACCAACTGGGTCACAATCCTGCCCTTACACTCTCATCATCAACTATAGAGGGAGAGAGAGAGAGAGAGAGAGAGAGAGAGAGAGAGAGAGAGAGAGAGAGAGAGAGAGAGAGAGAAAGAGAAAATTTCAGGAGCAAAATGTCATAAATCTTTTGTAATTTTGAGCTTTCTCTCAATTCCATTAGTGGGTCGTTTGACGAATATACTCTGACACATCAATGGCAGAAAAAGCAAATGAGGGCTGTAAATCCAGACAGGTAATGTGACTTGGCGTGCCCTAATTATGTATGAAAACAGCTAAGACCTGAGTTAAGTGGAAGAGAAAGAGAGAGAGAGAGAGAGAGAGAGAGAGAGAGAGAGAGTAAAAAATGGGAGAGAGAAATGAAGAGGAATCAACAGCTTGTTCCTTTTAAACGCTCAACGTTACAATGGCTAATTTATTTTGAAAAGCGTTCCAACAGCTAGGAAGTTTATGGCTTTGCATAAGAGCATGCAAACACACATACGCTGACATGTTGAACTTCACGAAGAATACATTTATCTTCTGACAGGTTGAGTCACTGAGATCATCCTGAGATGCTGGAAAGTGTTTTTTTAAATCTATGTTAAAACCATTCTTCATTACCCTGTTTAATATGCATCTAAAAAATGTTATTCTCTCTCTCTCTCTCTCTCTCGCTCTCTCTCTAAAAAAAAAAAAAATTATAATTTTATTTAAATGTAAATCTTACATTTTTTTTCTCTCTCATTTTTTTCTCCTCAAGAGGCAACACACGATAAAACATTTAATATTATTATAATTATTATTATTAGGGATGAGCGAGTACACCAGTATCTGTATCTGTTCAACCAACTAAATTATCTGTATTCCTAGCCGTTCTCTGGGTGGGCGTGGCTTAACCCGAAAGTGGGAGGAGCAACCCGGAAGCCACTACAAGTTTTTTCTCTCTCATTTTTTTTCTCCTCAAGAGGCAACACATGATAAAACATTTAATATTATTATATGAAATTTTTTTGATTTCTTACTATAATGAGACCGAGTTGAGTGTTTGGGGAAACTTTTGGGAAAAAAACATTATTTTTGCAATTCCTTTTTGGCAAACTAATGGGCAATATTTAAAATTCACCTTTAAGGTTGTGTGCAATTTCTTTGATGCCTGTCTCTCAAACCAGCTCTCAGCATCGCTGTCACTCTCCAAACGCCAAATGAAAGGTTCCCTTCCACTCCAGATTTAAGTGTTTGAGACACATTCATCATAGACGAAAATATCATTCATTGTTGGTTGGTTTATTTTTGTTGGTTGGTTTATTTATTTCAGACTGACAACTTAATTTCAACACAGTTGAGCTGACAAACAACAGCATATTTCCTTCAGTCTGAAACAGGTTCATACCCACTTTCATACACTCTATAGAGTTCCTAGATCTAGTGTACAGACGGCAGACAGTCATTCTGACAAACAGAGGGAAAAAATGTGATTTAAAATCATGAAAACATGCTGCATGGACACAGATATACTAAATCAATAGAATAAAGGAAGATTGAGATGGAAGAAATGGCGCAGCACATGGTACAATCAGAAAATGAAATTAGCATTTCCAGAAGAGAATATCAGTGCTTGCACAGCAGCAGGAGAGCAGTGTTAATGTTTAGGTAATCTTGAGTTTTAAGTCAATTAAATGCTGCATCAGTGGCGCTTTGCTGTTGTCATGACACTCGGCGTGTGAAAGTCAATGGGAGTTTTTTTTAAACTCCAATTATAAAGCCAAAGCATGTAAGTCTTTGCCACTAGTGCCACCAAATGGAGTTGCAAAAATAGACATTGTTGATGTCCGTAGTTCGTGGTTTGCAATATGGTGTCTTTACAATGCAACTAAAGATACAATTATTCATAAAAACACTGAATTGCTTTTTGGGCTGAATTGATTGTAGAAATAAATACTACCATTTAAAATACAAACCCATCATTAGAGATGTACCCTAGTCTTGGGTACATACTCGAACCCTTAAGGAGACAAAAAGGTATGTTTGTTTTTACAAGTAGATCTTTAAAGCTACATACAGTAATAGGTCATTAGGGTATAGTTATGTACCCAAAACGAGTTAGGTCCCCTATAGCTGAGCAATGACATACTGTTTGACACAGTGACATCAGACACCAGTGGCGTTTAGAGGTACATTTAAATATGAGGACCCTCAAGACTATCAACTAATATGATATTAACATTCGTTATCAATGAGTTTGTGACCTATTCTCAAGATCAGTTCAGTTTAACCACTCGATTATGATTTAAAGGATCATGATATGATTTGGGGGTGGCTGTGGCTCAGGTGGTAGAGCATGGCGGCTGCCAATCGCAGGGTTGGCGGTTCGATTCCCGGCCCACATGTCTCCACACACCGAAGTGTCCTTGGGCAAGACACTGAACCCCAAGTTGCTCCCAATGGCAGGCTAGCACCTTGCATAGCAGCTCTGCCACCATTGGTGTGTGAATGGGTGAATGGGACGCAGTGTAAAGCGCTTTGAATACGGTTAATGTTAAAAAGGCGCTATATAAGTGCAGACCATTTACCATTAAAGTAATATATGCAGTAGATAATGTGTAGAATTCATAGCGTTAATGGACTAACACGTTATACATGGCCAGAGAACTGGGAAGAAAAATCGGCCCGTTATTTTACATAGCAACTGGCCCAAAAGTTCAGCACTGGGGGGTGTTCGCTGTCCTTTTCTGCATATCGCGGCGCAATATTTTTTCACGGCCGACCCACCAGCCCTGATCGGCCCCAAAGTGCGTTGGCGCACCGGGTGGTCATAATATGCGCAGATTTCACTCTGTTATTGTGATTATTGATGACTGATAATACTGCAAAGAAAGGTGTATAAAAGAGTGTTAATGGGCAAAATACAAACAAAAGAAAGATGAGAGAGGCATATTTATTATGGGCAGATGTGAATGGCTTTTGCGGCAGATGGCACTTGAGTGAATGGGGACTTGAGAGTATTTGAGTAGATTTTATTAATTTTGTAAACTTGTTGACATGTTCTTGGAAAGTGTCCTATGCAAACAATCATACAGATGTAGGTACATTTTCACCAGCCTGCTAATAACTGCATGCTGGTGTGCTCATGTTGACTGATCTTGACTGACTGAACTGGAATTAGCAGTTGGCCTCAAAGTAGGTGGAGCTTCAGGTCACACTTAACGATAATGTGGACCAATGGCAGTAAGAAGGTGTTTAGCAGCCGGTTAAAAGTTTTCCTAAAAGTTTGCCCAGGCAAGCTGTTGCTAACTACCATAACATACTCAAAAACACCACCTAAATGAATCTACCGCTTATAGTCAAACTGCAATGCACCTTGCAGACCTCTGCCTGCATCCCCATGGTCAATGGATGGACAATAATCTTATAATGGAATATATAGATAATAAATTAATTGCAGAATTCGTCAGCCAAATAACAAAGGACAATGCATCTGTTTGCACTTCTGCAGTTAATTAAGAATGTAAATTCTAAGACCATCCATCCATCCATCTTCAACCGGTTATCCGAAGTGGGGTCGCGGGGGCAGCAGCTCCAGCAGGGAACCCCAAACTTCCCTATCCCGAGCCACATTAACCAGCTCTGACTGGGGGACCTCGAGGTGTTCCCGGGCCAGTGTGGAGATGTAAACTCTCCACCTAATCCTGGGTCTTCCCCGAGGCCTCCTCCCAACTGGATGTGCCAAATTCTAAGACTTAATTCATTAAACTTAAAGGTTAATACAAAAGCTTTTTGTTTAAACGAGACCTATTATGCCCCTTTTTACAAGATGTAATAAAAGTCTTAGGTGTCCCCAGAATGTGTCTGTGAAGTTTCAGCTCAAAATACCCCACGGATCATTTATTATACCATGTTAAATGCCTCTTTTTGGGCAGAATCAAAAACACGCTGATTTCGTGTGTGACTCTTGAATTGCAAATGAGCTGCTGCTCCCCGCCTCCTTTCAGGAAGAGGGCTGTGCCTTTACAGCTCGTGCTTCAGTTACTACAGCAACAACAAATCAGAGCCAATATGACTGACAGCATAATACCAGAGTTCAGGCATATATGTATGAATATATGGTGATATGAGCTTGAGGCAATCATCTGTGTTCTGCAACTGCTTTTGGGTCCTTTAATAACGTATAATGGGTGAGTACGGGCAGCCACGGACTTTCTGGTGCCCACCTAGGGAGTTGGTGCCCAACGCAGACTGCGTTGTCTGCTTATAGGGAGCGGCGGTACTGGGCCTTACTCTCTCATGTGTCTCCTCTGACATTTCATTCTCCAAAGGAATTTTAAGAGAAACGTCCGAGACAAAGTTGATAGTTAAATGAAACATACATGAGATCGCAATGAAGTCTCCTCTGCTATGAAAGAGCAACCTCTGAGCAATACAATTTCCTCTGGAGCCCTGATGCAGATGTGTTTAAACCGTCTGAAGAATTGTGAAAACATGGCTTTAACAGAGGAACGTCGTTCTAGGAGATGTGAGGAAAAAAATAGGTGCATGCAAGAGTCCATAAGAGTGTTGGGCATGCACAGTTGATTGACAGATGGGGAGTTGAAAATGCTCCTCTGATTCCAGCAGTCGATTTGCCAAATACAGCTCTACACCGTTGCTATGGCGGCAGATGCATCCGATGCTGCAACACACAGCACTAGAGGCGAAATAATGAAATGTGAACGAGGAGCACAGGAAGTTGGGTAAAGACAGAAGGTACTGCATCGAGCTCAAGAGAAATTGTTACTTAGATCTCGCCATCTCAACGTTTTTTTTTACACTCTCTCTCGATCTCTCTCACCTCCACCTGATCTGTTTAGCCTCAGGTGCAGTTGAACAAACATGCAATCCCAGTGCAAAGACTTCCTATCTCAATATCTGCTCTTGACGTGCTGTTGCTATAGTAGACGACACACAGACTCCGACAGGACCATCAGCCAAACAGGTCAATAACTCTTACAACAATGTACTGTGGTGCTACCGTGGTACAGGGATGACATCACATGGTAAAACTTGTACTTTGATATATTGCATAGTACTGTTTGATGGTAATATCCATACATAGATGGTAAATACAGTATCATGTATGAATATTACTACAGTATATTGACACAAGGCATTTCAAAGAATACTATGGCATTAGGGCTGGGCTGTAAATATAGCATTGATTTGAATGTGCTTATTTTTCTGCAAATCACTTGCCTTGGTTTTAATGAATCGGTTTAAAATACGGTTTATTTGTGTCATCACACATAAAAGTTCACAGAAGTCCCTGTGTTGCATTTTGCATGTATGTTTGCATGCAATAAATAAATACTTCTAAGGAACTTAAAAGAATATCCCTGTATTACCATAGTAACATGTCCAAAAACATGGTAGTACCATAGAGTGTTCCTTCTCCTTTTGTCACTCTTCTCTCACCCTCTTTCTATTGCTCTCTTACACATACGTAAGGTCACAAAGACACACACAAACAAGCCATTGTTTATATCGGTCACAGACATAAGACGTAATTGCCCAAATTCAACTGAGCCTAAACTCTCCTTTGTGGAAAGTGACAATGGAAAGTTTGTGAACTGGTTTCTCGTTATTTTAAAGAGTTCTTAAGAGTGCAGAAAGTGAAGCACTGCAGGTGCGGGTGATGACCTCAGCGGAGGGGTTCAATTGATCTTTCTCCAAACGTTTGTCTTAACTTTGTCCCTTCTGAACTGTAAAACACACTTTGATCTTGTCTGCACAAACCTCTTGTGTGTTGTGTGTGTGTGTGTGTGTGTGTGTGTGTGTGTGTGTGTGTGTGTGTGTGTGTGTGTGTGTGTGTGTGAGAGAGAGAGAGAGAGTTTACAAATGAAGTCATCATTTAAATCGTAAACATTTCTAATCCACAGTGGAGAAATGTTGGAGTGAAGCCAACGAGTACCATGGCAGATTACATTACCATATTAATTTACTGTAGTGTTTACATGGGGGCAACACATTGAGGCATGGACTTTACAAGACCTCTGAAGGTGTCCTGTGGTATCTGGCACCATTAGCAGCAGATCCTTCAAGTCCTGTAAGATGCGAGGTGGAGCCATTGTGGATCGGACTTGTTGGTCCGGCACATCCCAACGTTGCGCAATCGCATTGAGATCTGGAGACTTTGGAGGCCAGGACAACACCATCAACTCTTCATCATGTTCCTCAAACCATTCCCAAACAATGTGTTCCTCAAACCATTCCCGAACAATGTGTTCAGTGTGGCAGGGCTCATTATGAAAGAGGTCACTGCCATCAGGGTATACCATTGCCATGAAGGGGTGTACCTGGTCTGCAACTATGTTTAGGAAGGAGGCATGTGTCAAATTGACGTCCACATGAATGGCCGGACCCAGGGTTTCCCTGCAGAACATTGTCCAGAGCATCACACTCCCTCCACTGGCTTATCGTCTTCCCACAGTGCATCCTGGTGCCATCACTTCCCCAGGTACACGGCCGTCCACGTGATGTAAAAGAAAGCAGGACTCATCGGACCAGGCGACCTTCTTCCACTGCTTCAAGGTCCAGTTCCAACGCTCACGTACCCATTGACGGCGCTTTCGAATGTGGACAGGTGTCACATCATGGGCACTCTGACCGGTCTGTTGCATACACAGCAGGGTGCAATGCACTGTGTGTTGTGACACATTCCTCCCGTAACCATCATTAAAAATGTCTGGCATGTCATCTTCCCACATTACATCCTGTTGCCATCACTTCCCCAGGTACCCGGCCATCTTTAACAGCTCCAAGGTACAGTTTCAACGTTCACGTGCCCATTGTAGGCACTTTTGAATGTGGACTGGGGTCATCGTGGGCACTCACATTCCTCTCGTAACCATCATTAAAATTGTCTGTGACTTGTCCCACAGTAGACCTTCTGTCGGTTCAGACCAGACGGGAAAGCCTTCACACATCGAAGTTGGTTTGTCGTTCCTCAGACCACTGCTGACCGGGAGCACCACACATGCCTTGCCGCTTCAGAGATGCTCTGACCCAGTCGTCTGGCCATAACAATCTGGCCCTTGTCGCTCAGTCACTCAGTCACTCAGGTCTTTACTCCTGCCCATTT
Organism: Xyrauchen texanus; assembly: GCF_025860055.1. Classification (NCBI taxonomy): domain Eukaryota; kingdom Metazoa; phylum Chordata; class Actinopteri; order Cypriniformes; family Catostomidae; genus Xyrauchen; species Xyrauchen texanus. The sequence goes on along the minus strand of NC_068307.1, from coordinate 1,288,410 downwards.
CGCCTGCATTCGACACGTTGACTACGAGAACTGATTGTTCGCTCACCATCTAACCTACCCAGACCTTGACATGTGACCTTGTTAGGAGATGATCAACGTTAATCACTTCACCTGTGAGTGGACAAAAAGTTTTGACTCATCGGTGTATATACAGCAGGACTTGGGCAGGCTAAAGGGTTCCTAAAAAAACAAAACACTTAAAAGTTAAATAAAGTTACTGGATATTTGCTGACGTGTTACATAAACTGCCTATAATAACACGTTGTAAAAGTTGGCCTCAGCTATTCATTGTTAAAATCATCTTTTAATGCATATGTTAATGAGGGACACAAAAGGCACCAATTTTGCAGAATGACCCAAAGCAAAATGGGTAGTATAACACTTCATTGCTCGCATTGTTCATTAAAACAGTAGTTAAGAACAGCACTAATGTTGCAACAAGGGCACTGAAATTCAAATATGAAGATAAAAGATAAAATAAAGCTTCTGTTAGCATTACTAAACATAAAGCAATATGTAGCTGTGGCAATCACAGCAGTTGTAGTGATGGTTGCCATAGTAATTGTGCGTAGCAGTGGAGGATGTGAAGTGTTTGATTTTCTCCTCAGGGACAGAGAGCGTCAGAGTGGATAGACCATTGCTGTCCGCTAGTTTATTGTGTTTCATGGCCATAAACATCCTGACCTTGGGTTTTCTGGTCCATAACAAGTTTTAGTACCGCTATGAAACATGTACACATCTGAGCTGTCCACACACAGTGACCTTTCACAAAAACATACACGGATTGTGCCAGCAAGGGATATGGATCATGGGAAGGTTTGCTTAATGTTTTGCAAGCAGTTAGTTAGAGTTGTAAGCAAGTTTACCTGAAGCAACACCCTTAAACAAACAAGAGAGAATTTATTTTCTGAAATAGCTTTGCAGTCCCCTGCAAACGTTTCTTGTTGTCTCACAAAAAACGTTTTTCTTTATCCTCGCCTTTTCTCCCCAATTTGGAACGCCCAATTCCCAATGAGCTGTAAGTCCTCGTGGTGGCGTTGTGACTCACCTCAGTCTGGGTGGCGGAGGACGAATCTCAGTTGCCTCCGCGTCTGAGACCGTCAATCCATGCATCTTATCACATTACTTGTTGAGTGTGTTACCGTGGAGACGTAGCGCGTGTGGATGCTTCACGCTATTCTCCGCGGCATCCACGCACAACTCGCCACACGCCCCACCGAGAGCGAGAACCACATTATAGCGACCAAGAGGAGGTTACCCCATGTGACTCTACCCTCCCTAGCAACCGGCCCAATTTGGTTGCTAAGGCTGGAGTCACTCACCACACGCTCCACCGAGAGTGAGAACCACATTATAGCGACCACGAGGAGGTTACCCCATGTGACTCTACCCTCCCTAGCAACCGGCCCAATTTGGTTGCTAAGGCTGGAGTCACTCACCACACGCCCCACCGAGAGCAAGAACCACTTTATAGCGACCACGAGGAGGTTACCCCATATGACTCTACCCTCCCTAACAACCGGGCCAATTTGGTTGCTAAGGAGACCTGGCTGGAGTCTCTCAGCATGTGGTTGTCAGCGTCAATACTCGCTGAGCTACTCAGGCCCCCCCATTTTGTCACAACTTAATTTAATTGCATTCAAACAACTTAATTTATTTAAATGGAAGTTTATTAATCTATTTGTGGTGGGACTAAATGAATACTTTTTGTTGACATAACTGAAAATGGGCAGGGGATTTGTAGCTCATAGCATGCTTTGCATGGATGCGGAAAGTAACATTTTGATATTAAGTGGTATTTTATGTATTTTTGAGAAATATGAGAAAAGGGGGAGACTTAATGGTGTTTCATGTTGTTATTTTGGTATTTAATAGAGATTCTGCTGCGCTGGGTAACATTTGTGGCAAAACGTTGATCTACAACAAACAACATACTGTGTTGCTTTACTCAAAAAGTATGCTAATGTATGCTATTGCTAGCTAAAAGCTAGCTAACATCGAAACCTAAATAAGTAATGTGACACAAAAATATTATGTAAAACTGAATAAATAAATCATCTTGGGGACACAAAAAAAATCAAATTTTTTCACAACTTTTGTGGTTTTATGATTATGATGTTTATTTCCATTAGTTCTGTATTATTAATCCCATATAGCAAACGTACATCTCCCAGATGTCTGTTTAAGAGTGTTTCATGTGGATCATCACATTCTGATTAAGACTGAACTGCTTGATTTAACATTTAAAAAACATCATAAACGTCTCTGACGAATGTCGTATTGACATCTGAGAGAAAACCACTTATGGACGTATTGCATATGAACAAACAATAATAATAATTATAAAACCATCTTTCAGATGTAAACAGGGATTAAGCTGATTTTTGGGTGTAATCAGTGTATTGGTGTGCATGTAAACGTGCTCAAAGATTTAGGGTGTTAACTATTGACAAGACAGTAAGAGTGGCCTAAAGCAATGCATCAACTGTATTATTTGGCAGCATTATTTCCCCCGTTCATGCGGCCGAAGTAATGTCAGATGAAAAGTAAAGTTGTTAAGGTTACATCAACAATTTTGCACATTTTGATGAAAAATGACTTTTTTTCATCAAACATTTGAATGACTTTTGAATAATGTGCACTGATGAATCGTGCACAATAACACCAGAAAAGTGTGTGACAGTAAATATACTTCATCTTAATTTGAATTTCATGTTCTTCCTTTAAAGTGCAGAAACCTGTCATGTGTTCATTTCATTTAGAGACGTTTAAAAACAGTTTAACACATTTTAACAAGAAATCCAAAAACTCTAAAGCTGTCATACACATAAGGTGACACTAATAGATAAATTCAAGGTGTTTAGTGGTAAAATCAAAAGTGTAGGTTTGAGAACGTGAGAAATGAAAGACAAAGACCTTTTTTGTAGTATTTATTCAGTCTTTTACTGTGTCATCCTCTCACACACTTTATTGATCTCTAAATCTCGTTCTTTCTCTCTCGTGTTTGTGTGTGCGTGTGTGTTTTGTGTGTGTTTTGTGTGTGTGTGTGTGTATATGTGTATGTTTCGTGTGTATGTGTTTGTGTGTTTTTAGTGCATGCGTGTGTGAGCATGTGTGTGTTTTTTTGTGTGTGTGCATGTGTTTGTGCGTGTGTGTGTGTGTGTGCATATGCATGTGTGTGTGTGTGTGTGTGTGTTTATGTGTGTGTGTGTGTATGTGTGTGTGTGTGTGTGTGTTTCTGTGCATGTGTGTGTGCATATGCATGTGTGTGTGTGTGCGTGTGTGTGTGTGCATGTGTGTGTGTGTTTGTGTGTGTGTGCATGTGTTTGTGCGTGTGTGTGTATATGCATGTGTGTGTGTGTGCATGCGTGTGTGCATGTGTGTGTTTGTGTGTGTGTGTGTGCAGGTGTGTTTGTGCGTGTGTGTGTGTATATGCATGTGTGTGTTTTTTGTGTGCGCGTGTGTGTGTGCTTGTGTGTGTGTGTGAGCATGTGTGTGTTTTTTGTGTGTGTGTGCATGTGTTTGTGCGTGTGTGTGTGTGCATATGCATGTGTGTGTGTGTGCATGCGTGTGTGTGCATGTGTGTGTTTCTGTGCATGTGTGTTTGTGCGTGTGTGTGTGTGTATATGCATGTGTGTGTGTGTTTTTGTGTGCGCGTGTGTGTGTGCTGTGTGTGTGTGTGTGTGAGTATGTGTGTGTTTTTTGTGTGTGTGTGTGCATGTGTGTGTTTTTTGTGCGTGCGTGTGTGTGCTTGTGTGCACTTGTGTGTGTGCATGTTTTTTGTGTGCGCGTGTGTGCTTGTGTGTGTATGTGTGTGTGCGCTCATTTTTTTGTTTATAAACTGGTAATTACAATGGTATTATGCTGTAAATGTTGTGGATGAGGACATTTCTAATGTCCCGATAATTCAAATCTAAATTTGAAAATTTAAACATGCAGGTTTTTTTGTGAGGTTTAGGGGACAGAATCTATAGTTCATACAGTATAAAAATAATTATGTCGATGGAGAGTCCTCATAATGATAGCTGCACCAACATGTGTGTACGTGTGTGTGTGAGTGAGATAGTGTGTGAGTGTGTGTGTGTGTGTGTGTGTGTGTGTGTATGTATGTACAAAAACAGAGTTGTAAATGGGTCATGCCTTTCTGTTTTCTTTACAAATAAGAAGTCAATGCCTCTGCACAGGGAGTATCCTCACTTCCCCTGACCTCATGACCTCATGACCTCAGCCACACAAACTATGTGGGGAGGCAGATGACAATCAGCAGGTTCAGTCCTGGCAGTCCGACGTCACAGTGAGATTGAGTGCAGCCTCCTGCAGGATATTAACTACTGCCATATCAGCCAGCAATCTGACCACTCTCTCTCTCTCTCTCTCTCTCTCTCTCTCTCTCTCTCTCTCACTCACACACACACACACACACACACACACACACACACACACACACATGTTGTGTTTCCATGTTTTATGGGGACTTTCCATAGACATAATGGTTTTTATACTGTACAAACTTTATATTCTATCCCCTAAACCTAACCCTACCCCTAAACCTAACCCTCACAGAAAACTTTCTGCATTTTTACATTTTCAAAAAACATAATTTAGTATGATTTATAAGCTGTTTTCCTCATGGGGACCGACAAAATGTCCCCACAAGGTCAAAAATTTCGGGTTTTACTATCCTTATGGGGACATTTGGTCCCCACAAAGTGATAAATACACGCTCACACACACACACACTCACTACCTCACACACACACTCACACAGCGTGCTGTTACACGATACATCACTACATTTTTTTAAATGTCATATTGGATGAAACTAGAGACTCTAATCTTTTGACTCAAACAGGTTTCAATGTAAAAACTTCATTAGGTTTCTTACCAGATGTAGTTTTGTTGCCGTTGCTCCCAAAGACAAACTCTGCTGTGATCAGCGCCATGTTGTTTGTCTAAAGTTTAACCCTTTACTGACAGCACAGAGTCTTCTGAACTGAGAGTCGAAAGAAATTAGACAACTGTGGAACTGTCCTAATTTTTAAGCACTGCTAGAAACTGTTTTCACATAAAAATAATGAAATGGTTTAGTTTTATTTCACTATTTGTTTAAATGATCATTGTTTTAAACGTGTTATAATTTGTCTTTTTATAATGGATTTTCAAAGTTTAATATTGAAGGACTGGGACTAGGCTAAAACACTCAAATCTATACATAAAAGGCATAATAAAAATACCAAAAATAAATGAAGGACTGGTAAAAAAGTTTCCAATTAAATGTGCTGTAAGCGATTTCTTTATGGAAAGGCATGCAACATTTTATTACATTTTATTAAGAAAGATATTACTGAAATAAGTGTCGAAAGATATCTCACAGGTCTCTGTGACAGCTCAGAAAAATGTGTCCATGGGCCGCGGTCTTGTACGCTTTCAACCTATCAATCATTTTATGCGTTCTCATTGTATTGCAATTGTATCTAATTATTGAGGCTTAATGCCATTTTTATGCCTTGTTGTTCATAACAGTTGTCAGCAGAGGGCGCTATTTCACTTCTGTTGTTTTTACAACCGTTTCTGTACAATATCGGTCTCAATAAAGCTCATTTGGTTTCTAAGGAGTGCAGGTTTTGGAAAGAGGGGGCGTGGCTAATCCAGCGGCTAAGTTTGTGAGATTTCTAGAATGGCGAAAATCGCCTACAGCACCTTTAAAGTCAAAGTAGTTATATCAGCTTAACACATTAAGTTGGTCTTGCATTCTGCTGAAGTCAGATCAACAGATCAAACGCACACAGAACATACATTTTCAGGATTTACTTCAATGTTTGTATGAGGCTGTCACTCCCAAAACTTTGCAGTGTTTACATAGTTCCACTGACATACTACGTTCCCATTGCCTCCCTTCTTCAAAATGTACACTTTAAAAAGAAAAAAACTATAATACTCCAACAGAACTTAATTATACAGTATACTGTAATGTTTATAAGAAAATGCTTCCTTTTCTTTGCCCACAGCTATCAAATGCACATCCTTTTCACAAACAGATCATAAAACATTGTTCTCTGAGGCTTTATTGCAGCTTTTCTCTGCCTTTTCTTTAACTGAGAGTGGAGGATTTTATTTGACATGGTTAAACTGTCTCATTGTAGAATTGTTCTTTCTGTCTCCCACACACACAGACACACAAAGACACTAATGCTGCTGAAGTGTCACACGTCCTTATATCAGGCTATGCTTAACATACTGAATGTGCAGAAGAGACAGATCTCTCTCTCTCTCTCTCTCTTTTTAATTCCTTTTTATCTGTTATTATCACTCTGCTGCCCAGAGCAGGGAAAGCTACAGAAAAATCCAAGCCACAGGGGATCTTTTTTAACTTAGACTGAGTGATATGTGCCCAGGCGGGCATGTGATCAAATGGGCAGCCCCCTGTTCGCCTGTCACATGTGTTCAAACTTTCTTTGCGCCTTTGGAGCATATGTTATCAAACACAGTGTATCATCAGAGTGCCAACAGCATGCTGGTTCATCCCTCAATCTGTTTTGTGGAAAATGGTGAAGAGCTGAACGATGGACAAAAGATATTAAGCCCCTGCAGCTTTACATGTCATCTGAGTGTATGTGTGTTTGCGATGACAAGTGTGATGTTTCTATGAAAGGGTTACAAAGTTATCTAGAAGAGCTTAGATATTCATCTGTCCACAGTGAGACAAACTGTCTATAAATGGAGATGATTTAGTACTATAGGTACTCTCACTAGAAGTGGCCATTAGATATTCATCTGTCCACAGTTAGACAAACTCTCTATAAATGGAGATGATTTAGTACTATAGGTACTCTCACTAGAAGTGGCCGTTAGATATTCATCTGTCCACAGTTAGACAAACTCTCTATAAATGGAGATGATTTAGTACTATAGGTACTCTCACTAGAAGTGGCCGTTAGATATTCATCTGTCCACAGTGAGACAAACTGTCTATAAATGGAGATGATTTAGTACTATAGGTACTCTCACTAGAAGTGGCAATTAGATATTCATCTGTCCACAGTTAGACAAACTCTCTATAAATGGAGATGATTTAGTACTATAGGTACTCTCACTAGAAGTGGCCGTTAGATATTCATCTGTCCACAGTTAGACAAACTCTCTATAAATGGAGATGATTTAGTACTATAGGTACTCTCACTAGAAGTGGCCGTTAGATATTCATCTGTCCACAGTGAGACAAACTCTCTATAAATGGAGATGATTTAGTACTATAGGTACTCTCACTAGAAGTGGCCGTTAGATATTCATCTGTCCACAGTTAGACAAACTCTCTATAAATGGAGATGATTTAGTACTATAGGTACTCTCACTAGAAGTGGCCGTTAGATATTCATCTGTCCACAGTTAGACAAACTCTCTATAAATGGAGATGATTTAGTACTATAGGTACTCTCACTAGAAGTGGCTGTTAGATATTCATCTGTCCACAGTTTGACAAATTGTCTATAAATGGAGATGTTATAGTACTATATGTACTCTCACTAGAAGTGGCTGTCTAGTCAAGATGACTCAAAGGGAACACAGAAGAATGATCAATGAGGTAAAACAGATCACTAGAGTGACAGATAAAGTCTTAGGAATCATTGGAACTGCAGAACATCTCTGTTCATGAGGCTACTGTACGGAAAACATTAAACAGGTATGGTGTTCATGGCAGGACATCATGAAGGAAGCCGCTGCTTTCCAACGAAAACATTGCTGCACCCTGAAGTTTGCAAAAGATCTCCTTGACGCTCTGCAACGCTACAGGGAAAATGTTGTGTGGACTGATGAAACTAAGGTTGAATTGTTTAGGAAGAACATTCAGCCCGAAATGAAAACATCATCCCAACGGTGTAGTACGGTGGAGGGAACATCTTTGCTACTTCAGGGCCTGGACCGCTTGCCATCATCAAGTGTAAAAATGAATTCCCAAGCTTATCAAGATATCCAAGAGGATAATGTCAGGGTGGCTGTGCACCAGCTGAAGCTCAGTAGAAGTTGGGTGATGCAGCAGGACAATGACCCTAAACATCGAAGCAAAATACAGAATGGCTTCAAAAAAGAAAGTCCACCTTTTGGAGTGTCCCAGTCAGAGCCCAGACCTTAACCCAATAGAGATGATGTGGAATGACCACAAGAGAGCCGTTCACACCAGACATCCCTAGAATATGGCTGAGCTGAAGCAGTTCTGTAAGAAAAAATGGTCCAATAATTGTTCTGAAGGCTGTGCAGGTCTGATCTGCAAAAATACTTGGTTGAGGTTATTGCTGCCAACGCAGGATCGACCAGTTATTAAATCTAGTTATTGTGAAATCTGCTGAAATGTGTTGTGGCTGAATTCGGAATTCTAGCTAGATGGAGTTCTCTTATTAACTTATTATGAGAAATTTAATTGCCTATTACTTTCTTGATTTTGTTATATTTTAGACATTCCATTGTTCTGTTTATCCTTTTCTTCCACACCTTTCCTTACCTCCCATCTGTGAACTTCTGCTCAGTCATGTCTAAATTATTCTATTCTGTTCTATTCTTAACGAGGTCCTGCTCTCCTCTGCTGCATGAAACTTTAGAAATTCAGATCAAATATGCAGTTGATAGGATAGACATAAATGTACAGCTCTATTTTTAGCAAAAGTGTTATTTAGAATATTCTGGAATAATCAGACTAACTAAAAAAATGAATTAAAAAAAATCCCATAGTATATTCACAGTTATTTGGACATGCTCATACCTTGATTTTAAACTCATGGCAATCCCATGGTTTATTGTACTACTAAAGCATTCTTTGATGTACTTTTGAGTAATGTAAATACCACGGTATTTGAATATGCTAATCATTAAGTACCATGGTATTACCGTGTGACATCATCACTGTAACATATTGCCACCTCATGTTTCTTTGGACATTGTACTGCCATAGTATTCATAAATTACATACTGTATGTAAATATCATGGTACCTAAAAATGGTAATGTGTCATTATGGAAAGGTATTATACTATTACCACCTGATACTAGATGTTATAGCTTACTTTTGTGTGTAGAATTGAATCCTAAAAGAATTATGTGCATATAAAACGATATTGTGCTGTAGTTAGTACATGAGCAGTCATTGAGACAGATATGTCTCAGATTTCTTGATGTCTCTGAATTTAAATTGCTTAGCTTGGCTTTGGCTTCTGTGCACAATGCAAACAATTATGATCCAGCTGTAGATGATCTTTGAACAGACTTTTCCAGTTCCAGTGAACTTAACCAGTTCACTGGTTAAACTCTCAAGGCCGGACTATGTGGATATGAATTAGTCGCTGCACCTGGAAGTGTAAACACAGTACCTATGAGTCACTTCTCTAACATCTTTGTGTCTTCTGCTTTATCCTTCCTTTTCTGGAATGTAACCTTCTCTCTGTCTCTCCTCATTTTACCCTCCTTCCCTCCTCCTCCTCAATGAGTCCTCCAAAACATCCCACACGATCTTCTTCGTCAGCTCTGGTGCTTCTTTTTTTCCCTGTCTCTGTCATGTCCTTTTTTTCATTTCTGTTGTCTTTATTTGAAATGCCTCCCTCTCATTTTCCTCTCCAGCTATTTTTCTGTTTTCTTTGCTCTATTTCTGTCCACCTGTCCCTTTCTCCTCTGCATCGCCTCTATTTTCAAACTTGCACGAGTATCCCAGGAGAGTCAAACTGTTGTCGAGTTTTGAGGTGAGGACCCTTCCTCCTGGTAGACACATCATGGGACAGCGCAGGTGAAGGAGGGTCAAAGGCACACATGTACACATGCAAGAGCACAAAGCTGTTGCATCTATTGAATTTGTTTGAAGGAGATAGGATTTGAGAGGGAGAGGGTATCTTTGTTATCTTTGTCTTAGTCTTGCCCCTTCTGAAAAGACCAGCTTATTCCAGCATCATCTTTCTGCTGAAGCTGGTTGAACAAGAAAGTCTTACTGAGTAAGCAACATCAGCTAACCAGTCATTTCAACAGTGGTGTAGCCAGACATTTGATTTGATGAATAAAGTCTGTTCCAGATTACAGCTTTTTCGGGCCAAAAACGAACCACTTAAAGGAATATTCCTAGTTCATTACAAGTTAAGATCAATCAACAGCATTTGTGGTATAATGCTGTTTACCACAAAAATTGACTCGTCCCACTTTTCTCTAAAAAAGCTAAAATCTAGGTTACAGTGAGGCACTTACAATGGAATTAAATGGGAACAACAAGACAGAGCATGAGTACTGAATATATATATATATATATATATACTGGCCAAACTGAGCAATCGGGGGAGAAGGGCCTTGGTAAGAGAGGTGACCAAGAACCCGATGGTCACTCTGGTTCTCCAGAGATCATGTGTGGAGACAGGAGAAACTTTCAGAAGGACGACCATCACTGTAACACTCAACCGATCTGGGCTTTATGGCACAGAGGCCAGATGGACGCCTCTCTTCAGTGCAAGACACTCGAAAAAAGCACCTAAAAGACTCTCAAACTATGAGAAACAAGATTCTCTGGTCTGATGAAATGAAGGTTGAACTGTTTGGCCTTAATTCCAAGTGTCATGACTGGAGGAAACCAGGCACCACTAATCACCGGCACAATACCATCCCAACGGTGAAGCATGGTGGTGGCAGCATCATGCTGTGGGGGTGTTTTTCAGCAGTGGGGACTGGTCAGGGATATCCATATTGAAAACATGGTCCAGAGCGCTCAGGACCTCAGACTGGACCAAAGGTTCACGTTCCAACAGGACAATGTCCCTAAGCACACAGCCAAGACAACGCAAGAGTGGTTTAGGGACAACTCTGTGAATGTCCTTGAGTAGCCCAGCAAGAGACCGGACTTGAACCCAATCAAATATCTCTGGCGAGATCTGAAAATATCTGTTCACCGACAGTCCCCATCCAACCTGACAGAGCCGGAGAGGATCTACAGAGAAGAATGACAGAAAATCCCCAAATCCAGGTGTGCAAAGCTTGTCGCATAGTATCATAAAAGACTTGAGACTGTAATCGCTGCTAAAGGTGCTTCAACTAAGTACTGAGTTAAGGGTGTGAATACTTATGACAATGTGAACTTATGTCAGTTTTTTTCTTTTGAATAAATTTGCTAAGTTATCAAAAATCTGTTTTTTGTTTTGTCATTATGGGGTATGGAGTGTAGATTGATGTGGAAAAAAATTCTTGAAAGCATTTCATCATAAGGTTACAACATAAAATGAAGGGACTTTCTGAATGCACTGTGTGTGTAAAACAATAATACATATAATTAAAATGCATTACATTATTGTGGCACATGAGTAAAGCATTTAATAAAGATGGTAACAGTTTACAATAAGGTTACATTTGTTAACATTAATCAGTGAGCAATACATTTCTAGCATTTAATAAACTTAGTTATTTTTAACATATATTAATCAATCTTTAAAATCAAATGATGTTTGTTAACATTAGTTAATGCACTATAAACTAACAATGAACAATTGTATTTTTATTAACTAACATAAACAAAGATAAATAAATGTTATTAAAAATATATTGTTAATTGTTTATTCATAATAACTAATGCATTAATTAATGTTAACGAATGGAACCTTATTGTAAAGTGTTACCAAAAAGTAAATATAAAAAGTGTCTTCAGAATGTAATATATACAGACTCTTCTGGAGCTTCTTTGTTGCATCGTGTCATAAATATACCCTGTTTAGGTCACAGTGTCCAGTTTAAAGTAGTTTGAAACGTAGAAAGCAAGTCTCGCGTTCACTGCATTCTGAATTTCTCTCCATCAAGCTGAGTTTGAACGCAAGAACACGGCCGTCCTTATGTTGTGCTGTCTGCTGTGGGTAAGTGTGGTTTGTTCTCTTTATAAGCTGCGCATTGCCTATAAAGCTGGAGTTTTGATTAATGCCTCCTGGAGAAAACAGATGGTTCTTCATGCTTGAATTATGGTCCAGGGAAATGATTAATTGCATTAATGTTTTTAATGCATTATCTTCTATATAATTAATCAAACTGAATTAACGTGTTAAATTGACAGCCCTGTGTGTGTGTGTGTGTGTGTGTGTGTGTGTGTGTGTGTGTGTGTGTGTGTGTGTGTGTGTGTGTGTGTGTGTGTATACATATTGAGATCACTGCAAGATGATAAAAAACATTCAGAGCTATACTGAAAACATTCAAAAACCATACCAAATAAAGTTTTTGAGAGCAAACGGAAAAAATGGACAGTTTTGTTTTCACTTGGAGATGAGTATACTGTAAATGAAAGTTTGTAATGCAACAATGTAAATGTTTATTTCTTTAACGAGCACCTGTTATGGTTTTTAAACGTGTCTAATTTTGTTTTAAAGGTCTCATACAATAGATTTACATGCATCCAAGGTCAAAAAACACTTCAATTTGCTCATAATTTAAATTGCAACATTACCTATTTCCCAGAGTCAAAAACGACTCGTTCAATGATCCATTCTAAAGCATTCATTCTAAACTCCTCCTTTCAGAAAGTATACTCTGCTCTGATTGGTCCATTCTAAAGCATTCATTCTAAACTCCTCCTTTCAGAAAGCATACTCTGCTCTGATTGGTCCGTTGATGATGACCAGTGGCGGGTTTTTTGTTACCAAATTACGTAGGTTAGTACAGGAAGTAAGTCTGGAATTACTAACGACTCATTTCAGGTGTTCAGAATCGGTTCTTTCCTTTGATTGTCGTGCACTTTGATTTTTTTACACCCACAAACACCTATATAACACACTACATGAAAGGTAATATTTGAAAAACTATTATAGGTGCTCTTTAAGTCAGTTTGGCAAGAAAGCATCAGCTAAAAACTTAAACGAAAAAGTAATCTCATCCTCACTTTATTCACCATTTTCCTTAAACCCTGATGAGGACTGGACAGGCAGCAGGGGACCATCAGGAGAGCTCACAATTTCTAATTATTTCACCTGTGTGTAAGAGTAACTGGCATTTAGTGTTTCGGTGGCTCAGACACACAATTGATCTTTAGCCTCATTACGGCTGCTGCACTAGCTCTGTTGCATGTATGTATATTTCATCCTCACAATCACTCGACTTCCTCTCTTGGCTGATGTCCAGTCTCGCTCTGCTCAGCAGATCCATTGTCCGGCCGTCCTCCCGCTCTGCGTCCTCACACTGGAGATTTGGATAATCCAGCTGTATAATGTCTGGTTATTTAATTAAAACTGCTCACCGCTGGCTCTTATCTGCCAGTTCTACTCCCCAACATGCCAATCGGCTCCAGAGAAACCCACATTACTCTAATCAGTGCACGAGGCCAGGGCGAGCTTAAATCTCCACCTGAGCGAACCTGTCTGTCTCTCCTTAGGGTGGATTGTCTGTCACACAGCGTGCGGACGGCAGATTGAGACCTGCAGGGGAACGGCAGACAGGGCAGATTGCTTTTTCTTCTCTTCATTATATTCAGAGTGTGCTCCAAATCGGAGTGCTGGGATATTTTTCTTCTTCTGTGCAGCACAACAGGAGAAATTTTAACAGATTCAACAATGGTGCGTCAATGTATTGCACCAAAGAATGAGTTTTTCAGTAAATAACTATTTATATTTCAGTCTGTTCTTCAAACAAAGCTATCGACTAAACAAAAGCTGTTCCAAAGATGCACTATAACCGTTGTCGATAGTCATTTGATCTCATTTAATGTAACATGAGATTATATTAAACTCTAAAGATGGCGTGCAAGAGGAGGAGAAGAGTCACAGATCACAGTCCAGATGAACTCTAAACGTTCCAAACAGCTTCGGCTGATGTAGATCGCAAAGTATAAGGGAATTATTAATGCAAATATACCAAGTAAGTAAATATAGAAGCACTCTCTTTGTGGAATAAGCGGAGCCGGAGCTCTTTAAAGGAAACACCCCACCGTTACATTTTTAATGCAGTTAAATTTAATGCATTATAGCTTTATTAAAGGTCAAATAATACGGAAGCGGATCATGTAAATAACTACAAACTCCGTCTCTGACATTTCTCTGTGCGGTCAGCGCCTCTTCTATGAGTCGTGTGAATCTCCCGATCTAAGGGGGAGAGATTGAAACTGTGCCGGCTGATGCACACTCTGACACGGGACGCTCATCCCTCGAGCGCACGCTTAATGCAGCTAGACTATAACATGATTGCTCGTGACTTATTGAATCATAATATATGTGTCACTGTGCATTTCCTTTCATGAAGTACATTAGCAACACGCAGCTTTATTAAAAAGAGAGAGTTTTTTGTGAGTTCAATTAGGTGCATCGCAGTTCAATCAGCATTGAACAGGTCATTTCGGTGAGGTTCGGTGGGGTCCATCCTAAATCCATGTTTCAGGCAGTGGCATATCATGTATCCGGTGTCTTACAGTTGGAGTTAGCATCAGTTCATCCTCTGAAGTCCATCATAAAAGGCCGAAGTGATCTCTGGCTAACACTGGCTATAGTTTGTCATCACTACTCAGCGACACGTAGCCGTGGAGTTGCTACGACATACTCAGAAGTATGAACAAGTGAAAAAACACACTTATATACAAAATACATTAAGTTGGGAGCTAGTGCTTAATCGTTGCAATAATTGTCGATTAATCGTTAGATTAATCGTTTATCAAAATAATTGTTAGTTGCAGCCCTAAAGTGTTAGCACTAGCTTTAGTGCCTTAGCCAAGCTCAGTCCAACACTTGTATCTCAAATAACATTTATATTCACACGGTGAGGGGTAATGATATAGTATTGAACACACATTTGTGAGGTGCTGTCTTCAATTAAGTTTCGCTAGTCGTCACATTCAGCATTAATTACACTGTCTGTCAAGACAGCATCACGGCCAGGTGACTCCGCCCCTTCCGCTACGTAAGGCAAGCAGCGAGCACTGAGTGCTTGAAGTGTCCCAACACTCCACTTGACATCATTTTCGTAGTACTCTCGTGGTACTCTTCTTACACTATATAATGGAGTAGAATAGTGCAAATGTAGGTAATTTGAGACACATCTATAGACTTGTAGTATAGTGTGCAAGCTGTGTGGATAGTGTTTTTTTTTTTGTTGTTGTTGTTGTTTTTAGCTTGACAGCCATGGCACCCTGATCTCATGAACATAACGTGACCATGGCAACATTTTTGCAAAACAAAATGATTTGCTTCATTACACATTTGTCTGCAGTTTCCCAGTGATATGTCCAGTGGGGGGCGACAAAAGCAAGTGATATGATGGTGTAATCAGATGAGGTTTTGAGGTTTTTGAGTAAAAAGTACCTCCCTAACCTAAAACTTTATCCTAAACCTAACCAATAGTGTCCTAAAACCAAATGAGAGGTAAACAAAAAGACCTTCTTATCCTAAGCAACACGTAAACCTAACCGAGAGTCCAAAACCGAAATGAAACATGGAAAGCACATTTTCTGAAGCAACCACGTAATTACGTGTCGCTTCTATGACACTTTCATCAGACTCAAACGCTTTCATCAAGTCCAAACTTCCAACACTATCAGGTGAGCTACCGCTTTTATTCCAAGCTTATCACATTGGAATAAATGTGTAAATGTTGGCGAGTCTGTAATACAAGCGTTAAAATGTATCACTTTTAATCATGAATTCGAGTAAAACTGTTTTGATATCTGTGGCAGGGCGGAGGGCGGGGCCGGGTCATGATCCTACACACCCGGTCCCGTATTAGGCTAATTATGCCTCCGTGAGGGTTAAAGGCTGACTGCAGAGGATCATGCGGGAGAGAGAGATCGTTTACGGACATGTCCGTCATGTGTGTGTTTATGTTGTCTTTTAAGTTTACTATTAAAACTATTATTTATATCGTCAAGCCGGTTCTTGCCTCCTCCTTTCCATTGATCCCTTTACACTGGTGCCGAAGCCTCAGAAGGAGGAAGGATACTCCGTAGTAGAGTTCTCGCCACTACCGTCCACCCCAACGGAGCATCCGCGGCCATCTGCCAGGGGACGAGGAGCCCAACCGCCTGAAAGAGGACGATGGCCAAACCGCGAGGGGAGAAGGAGCTCCTAACCGACCGCCTGGAGAGGGCAGGGCCGCTGCCAGTGGCGGAGGAGTTCCCTACCAGCCGCTGAAGGCTGACTGCAGAGGATCATGTGGGAGAGAGAGATCGTTTACGGACATGTCCGTCATGTGTGTGTTTATGTTGTCTTTTAAGTTTACTAGTAAAACTATTATTTATATCGTCAAGCCGGTTCTTGCCTCCTCCTTTCCATTGAATACCTTCAAAATATCCTAATATAGCCGTCAGAGTAATAGTGTGAAAACTACGTCTGTATAAAGTCATTTTCAGCCGTTGTACACATCATTTGTGTCAAAGTGAATAAAAAGCAGTTGTTGTAGCACCTCTAGAACGAACATAGAACGCGGCACGTAAAAAACAGTTCACAAAAATGGAGTTAAAGTAACGTTTATTATATGAGACTAGGTTGGCCGTGGTCACTATGAACTGTCGCTGTGTTGAAAAGTTTCATGAAGATTCTTCTAAGGCCAGATCCACACCAGTCTAGTTAATGCAGAGCGTTTTCGAAGTGTCGACGAGAGGCGTAAACGCAGCAAAATCCATGCGTTTTTAAAAGATAACATATTAGTGTGGACGTGGCCAAAATTGACACTTTTCTGTTCTATGCTAAAAAACAACAACATACAGGTTTGGAATGACATGAGGCGAGAACGTGATTAATAAACTATCCTTTTCAATTAAGCTCCAGTTTCCCCGTCAGATGTTTATTCTGTGAACACTTTTTATATAACAGGGTGCAACTTTATACGTCGCTTTAATTAAGTGGCATGGGTGTGATTAGGAGGAATAAAGGGCTATTTCACTGATTGCTCAAAACACAATAGTTCAAGCTAGCAAGAAGCTGATGAGACGTAGCAAAGAGATACTTCACAGAGCCTCCGCTGCATTTGGTGATAATGTGGCTCTATTGGATGATATTTATGATTTATGTCTCCATCTCTCTCCGTCTCTCCCCACAGGACTGAGGATTAAAACACCAAAGCTAATGGGACAAAGTACTCACTTTAAATGCACTAATGAGTCCAACTTGCTTGCAAAGCTCCTTGACCTTTGTGATTTTGGGACACGGTTCTGATACAGCAGCTCTGTTGGACAGGAAGCTTCAATGGCCTGGTTAACTATTATGAGCTTAGTGACTTTACACTGCTCGACTGAACGTAATGTGTTATGAACCGGATGACTCAGAGTTATCGGACTGTACAGTGGTGCTATAACTGTTAATATTCCCATTTACATTCACATAATTTTCAGATGTTTCTGCAAAAGTCCCTTGCCTGCTTCAAAACTATTGGCATATTCCAGTATACATGTAATCACACTCCAAAAAGTTGGGTGAGTCGAGTGTTTACCACTGTGAAACATCAGTTTTAGTGATCTAATAACACTAATTAAGCATTTAGGCACTGAAAACACACAAGTTTGTTAAGTTTAGAAAGTGGAATTTTCCCATATATACCACATTCATCCCTTATGTAGGTCTTTAGCTACGTAATTGTACGGGGTCTTCGTTGCTGTATTGTGCGCTTCATAATGCGCCACACATTCTCAATTTGAGATGGTCAGGGTTAGGGTGGCATGCCAATCTAGCACCCGCACTCTCTGCATAAGCAGCCATGCACTTGTAATCTGGGCCATATGTGGTTTGAAGTTGCCCTGCTGGAAAATGCAGGGACGTCCCAGGAAAAGACGGTGCTGAATGGTAGTATATGTTGCTCCAAATATTTTACATATTTGTCTGCATTAATGGTGCCCTCACAGATGTGCGAGTTACCCATGCCATGGGCACTGACACACCCCTGACCCATACAGACACTGGCTTTTGGACCTGATGCTGATAATTGCTTGGACGGCCCTTTTCCTCTATGGCCCGGATAACACAACAACTTTGTTTTTCAAAAACTATTTGCAATGTGGACTCTTCAGACCCAAAAAAAACACAGGTCCACTGTTCTACTTTCCATCTCAGATGAGAGCGAGTCCAGAGAAGTCAGCAGCGCTTCTGGACAGTGATGATGTACGGCTTCTCCTTTACATAGTAAATTCTGAACTTGCATCTGTGGATGCAGCGGCGAGTGGTGTTGAGTAACAAAGGTTTACTAAAGTTGAGATTGAGTCCAGAGAAGTCAGCAGTGCTTCTGGACAGTGATGATGTACGGCTTCTCCTTTACATAGTAAAGTCTGAACTAGCATGTGTGGATGCAGCGGCGAGTGGTGTTGAGTAACAAAGGTTTACTAAAGTTGAGAGCGAGTCCAGAGAAGTCGGCAGTGCTACTTGACAGTGATGATGTACGGCTTCTCCTTTACATAGTAAAGTCTTATCTTGCATCTGTGGATGCAGCGGCGAGTGGTGTTGAGTAACAAAGGTTTACTAAAGTAATCCCAATCCCATGTTCATGATATCATTACAGATGAATATCACACACATTCAGAAGTGGTTTTTGTCTTGTCCTTTACGCACAGAGATTTGACCAGATTCCTTGAATCTTTTAAATATATTGTGCACTGTAGATGGCAAAACGGCAAAAACCTCCAATTTGTCTTTGGGGAACATTGTTCTCAAAGTGCTAGAAAGTTTCTGATGGCAAATTGACAAGTCTCGAGTGATTCCTGCTCTTGAAGGACTCGGCTATGTTTGGAGACTCCATATATACTATAACACGATTGCCTGTTTAATATCTCCGGATTCACATCACCTTGTTATTTCAACTCATCAAAATGGTTATTAGTCTTAAATTGCCCGTCTCAACTTTTTTGGAGCTTGTTGCAATCATCTGATTTGAAATGACTGAACATTTAAAAAAAAGGAAAAACATCATATAATAGTTGTAGTGCTTTAAATATAGCAACGGGTGAATATAATTTACAAATCACTCCTTTTTGTTTTTATTAGCATTTTTCATACTGTCCCAACTATTTCGGAATTGGGGTTATAATCTAACACATGCTATACACAATCTTATCCCACTACACACACTTTTGCCACACTAATTTAATCAACTCATTCATTCTCATTAATGTCCTTGACAGAAGCACACAAATGTGCAACATGTTGGTCATCAGACTCTTGCTGTGTTTTCGCCTGTCCTTATATTGATTTATGTTTATTTATTTTAATCAGTGGCGACTGGTAGTTTTCAAATTTGATGAAGCACAGGCACTATTGTTGTTATTGGTGTCTGCAATGTTGCTCCCAAAGCTGCTCAAACTAGTACTCAAACAGTAAAATTACCTAACGAAAATAATCAGCTAACCTAAAACTGTTTTCACAACAAATCAGGCAAAATATCCAATTATGGAAGCTGAAATAGATGTGTTATGTGAGATTGCAAATAACTGCGTGTGTATCTTCTCCACAGCGATGCGTTTACATGTCATATGCTTTCAATGACGTACATCAACGTTTCAATTATTAGCCGTTTGTTGTGAAGTCCCGCCCATTTGAGAGCTCCACCAATCATCATATAGAAGTTGTGCTTCCAGATGGGACATAAATACATTGATTGAAAGCACAATGTCCAATAGGCAATGCAAATGTACATTCATAAGCAAACCTTTTTGCACTTACGTGGAAGAAACAGAGCAAAAAAAAAAGAGAGAGAGATAACCGAAGTGTTCTGAGGTTGAAAGGGGCAGTTGTAGGTCAGGGGTCATTGTGTTTGCAGCAGGGGTAACTGCTCGGCCAAATTTAAATTCTTTGGTCATTAAAAATAATTGCACAATAACAGCACTTGACGCAAGTGTTTTAACCCGAGGAACACAGAATCGTGAATGTGTTTGAATGTGTAATTGGCACAGCAGTGCGCATCCACAATGCATCGTTGAATAGAAATGACAACCAAAAAGGCCACTGCAAATGAACAAGCATCCCAGCGTAAATGTTACAATTGTGTAAATTGTTCTAATTGGCGTCATGAACAACTGACCCCTTGAGCATACATTACCAGTGCTCCAGCCACTTAGAGATGCTACACACAGTTTTTACACATTTGTGTATCAGGCCAGTGGTTCTCAGACTTTTTAGACCAGTTGCCATCTTCAATCAAAGTCACCACTATTAACGGGGATGACCTGTCGGCGGACGGGGGGGAAGGTACGCCCCTTCCCAGGGAAAAGGGGGGTGTACGTCATGCTGGGGGCTCCCCGGCCTGAGAGAAGGAGGGAGGAATGTGGCAGGGTGGAGGGCAGGGCAGGTGTGATGCTACACTCCCGGCCCCTAATCAGGCTAATTAGCCCTCGAGAGGGATAACGGCCGACCGGAGACGGCAGTGCGACAGAGACAGAGAGAGAGATTTACGGACAGCTGTCCTACACCTGTGTATGTGTTGTCTTCTTGTTTAATTTGCTTTTTAAGCTATTATTTATATGGTGAAGCCTCCTCCTTTCCTTTAACCTCCTTTACAGCTGGCTAGCAGACTAGCTAATTTTTAACATCGTTAAATAAACTACTGGATATGCACCAAGCAATACAGAGCTAAAATACATCTTGAATACACATTAGTAGCATGGTGCCGCAGGCGGGATAGGCAATGCATTTCCTACTTTATTTAATGACTGCTTAGTTAACTATAGGCTAAGTTACATACCTGCAGATGCTTCCTCAGGTTCGGCATTGAAACCTTTGATAGCATCTTAATAGTTGCCAAACATATTTTGCACTGAACTGTTATATTTGCACCCTTTTCTGATTTCTGGATGAAATTATACTCTCGACATGGTGGCAACTCTCAGACAGGTTGTAGCCCAAAGCTTTCAGCGGCATGATGCATTGATGCAATTGGCAGACGTGGTGCGCTGCAAATTCAAACAAGAGAACCAATCAATAGCATCAGAATAACATCGCTTTACTAAACAGTCTTCAAATGGCAGGAGGCATTAAATTAATGCCAGGCAAAGCAACAAATTAATATTATTCAACATATTCTAGCCTTACAGAAAATATTCAGATGTAACCCCCTTTGTAATCGTTAACAATTTTCATAAGTAACTGTAATTTAATAAAACAAATCCTCAGTAACTGTAACAGATTACAGTTACATTTATTTTGTAATTAAATTCCATAACATCATTACATGTAACTAGTTACTCCCCAACACCGCCTGTATATAGATCTATATTAATTACCTTTTAATGATCTGATGTTCTCAACAATATTGTAAGTAGGTCATAAATAGAGATCTAAGTACACGGAAAGTCTACAGGATGTTTGTTGAAACACTGTTTACTAGCTATAGCGAGTCAGCAGGGGTGTAAAGTAATGAATTACAAATACTCACGATACTGTAATTAAGCAGTTTTCCCAGGAATTGTACTTTTGTAAGTAGTTTAAAAATTTACTTGAGTACATTTTAAGTGCTGTAACTTGTACTTTTACTGTTCGCTACTTCCCTGTCCTGATTTTATTTGTATCCATTAATGCGATTGGCTTGAGAGAGTCTCGTGACGTCAAATCAAATCACACACTTGAACAGCAGCTGTAGATCTGGCGCCAACATTGGAGGATGCTTCAAGCACCGTTCAACACCTGAAAGGTTTCATCAGATGTTCGCAGGGAAAAAGGCCAATTGCATGATTGTGTCGTGTGAGTTTAACTTGCTCAAGCCTGATATCAGCATTAATCCTGCCTCTAATTTAAAGAAACATATCGAGGTAAAAGTCATAGATCCTGTGTGTCTATAATGTAGCCTGTAAATGAGCTTTCTATCTCTGAGATTATTGGGTTGATGGGAGAGATTAAGGCGATGTTATCAATAGGGCTGTGTGATAAAACAATCTTGATGTTTATCTGAAAAATTTAAAAAAGAGAGAGCGATATACGATGATAAACTTCTGAGTAGTTTTCTACATTTAGCCTATATTCCACATCTAGAACAGGGGTGTTCATTACATCAATCATGATAGCAAGAGCACCACTGGTTGGTTGATCTAGATGAAATATAAACAATTTACTTTTTATTTCCTGACGTCTGTAGCTGCGCACTGTTTGATTGATAGGTGGCTAATGTGTATGTGCTAATACGGTTTTGCGGCTAAATGATCAAATACACTTTATAATTCCGCCAATGCCCATCTTGATGAAGATTTAATGTAAAAGCAGTCAGTTTGGTCTAAAGTGAATTTAAATAGTGGGACAGGTAGTTATGTATCAAATATATTAGACTTGAAGTGTACATGTAACCGAAATGAGCACTGCCTAGTAGGCTATGACATATAAAGGCTATTAATCAAACAAGGAAACAAGAAAACCACTCACTGCTTTTGGCTAATAACTTGAGTAGCTTTAAAAGTATTAATGTGGTAGAATAAAACAGTGACATTTTTAATAATATTGTTCATTTTTTAATAAAACCAACCCCTGATGTAGAGAGTGTGTGAATTTGTATAATAAATTACCAGGAAAGTAGAGATGATAATTACGATTAGCCTTTATAAAGACAGAAAAGTATCAATATTTGTAGAGCAATTCTTAAGCAGAACATTCCACAAGCCACAAACTTCAGAAAATTGTGCATCATGCATTAGAATGAGAACACGACTATTTCTGCGCTTAAAAGATACAAGAACTAATTCAATGTGGAACCATTGTATCTCAAAAGGAGGACAATGTGGCCCCCATGTGCTACTTAAAGGGATAGTTCACTCAAAAATGAAATTCTCTCATCATTTACGCATGCCATCCCAGATGTGTATGACTTTTTTTCTTCTGCGGAACACAAATAAAGATTTTTAGAAGAATATTTCAGCTCTATAGGTCCATCCAATGCCAGTGATTGGTGACCAGAACTCAGAAGGTCTAAAAAGCACATAAAGGCAGTATAAAGGTAAACCATAAGACTCCAGTGGTTTAATCCATGTCTGCTGAAGCGATATAATAGGTGTGTGTGAGAAACAGATCAATATTTAAGTCCTTTTTTACTATAAATCTCCACTTTCATTTCCACATTCTTCTTTTATTCACATTCTCCGTGCATATCGCCACCTACTGGCCATGGAGGGAATTTAATAATAAAAAAGACCCTTACTCATACGTAACTTGCCTCTGGTTCCTGTTTCGGTTGCTGTCGGCACACTACATGAGTCTGTGTTTGTTTGTAACATGCTAACCTTCTTAGCATTGCTTATTCCTCTATGTTCATTATTTTATACTTTGCCATTTTACCATGTGCTTCGTTTTTTCACTTTTCTACCATTTCAACTGTGTGTAAATTATCGCATGCACCCATTTTCTTTTCTTTCTTCTTTTGTTTCCGTCGTCTACACCTCACATTTAGACTGCATGCATTCGTTTTCTCCTCTGTTTTTTACGCGGATTATTGCATCAATCTCAAGGAACCACCACAACAACAGCAAACAAGTGCATAAGGGTTTCACATCAATCTCAAACCCTCGCCGATTAGAAACATCCATAACAACATTAACAAACAATTATGGTAAGTCATGGCATCCACTCTTATTATAGCTTTGAGCATTGCATGTCACATGTTTACTATAGCTTCTTCCATCAGCAGTGAGGGATTTGCATGTAATAAATATAAGTAACTAGTTAGGCTGATGGAGAAGGTTAATGAGCTAGAGACACATCCGAATGCTAGTGGAGGTTAGTGAGAAAGATAAGCTGGTAGATACTGTTTCGGATGCAAGTGGTACAGAGAGCAACACAAACACTTTGGTTCCGGCTGTAGAGCCCCTGCAGCAGGGTTTTTGGGTGATGTCTCGGCGGCATACTCGCTCAGCAAAGCAACACCACTCTCCCGTTCCTGTTAGGGTTTCCAATCGATTCTCACCACTCAGTGATGCACCCACTGAGAATCACTTTTAAAGAGCCTAAATAATTGGTGATTCTATTGTAAGGAATGTGGAAATAGAGACTCTAGCCACTATTGTAAAATGCATTCCCTGTACCAGAACGTCTGATAGCAGATCAAATTTAGAAGTGCTGGCTAATGCTAAACGTAGATTTTCAAAACATTTCATTCATATTGGCACTAATGATGTCTGGCTTGCCAGTCAGAGTTAAAGAGCTGTGTGAACTTTCAAAAATGGTGTCAGACATTGTAATATGCTCTGGCCCCTTCCTTGCTCTACATTAGTGTCACTGAATGGTTGGATGTCTGAGTGGTGTCTGGAGAATAGCATAGGATTTAGAGACAATTGGAAAAGCTTTTGGGGTAGACTTGACCTGCTAAAGGGAGGGTGCCACTCTTCTCTCTAGTAATTTGGCTCATAGTCTTAATAATGATATTATCTGACTAACTGGGTCCCAGGTCAGGAAGCAGACAAACTGGCTAATCCGAATGTCTGCTAGCTGCCTTGAGATGTCACACAGGTCGCATAAACTACAACACATAGAGACTCTATCACCTAGATATCATATAGAGACTGTGTCAAACAGAACCCCCTAACTAAATCATTAAGCAAAAATATTGATTAAGGTAAAACTTGAAAATAACAAAAACAATTAAAGATAAACAACATATAACGTTAGGTCTACTAAACATTAGATCTCTATCAACCAAAGCACTAATTGTAAATGTAATTATTACAGATAATAGATTGGATGCGCACTGTTTGTCTGAAACATGGCTTAAACCTGATGAATATATAAATTTATATGCATCTACACCCCCAGGATATTGTTATAAACATGAGCCTCATCTGAAGGGTCGAGGAGGAGGTGTTGCTACAATTTACAGTGAAGTTTTTGGTGTTACTCAGAGGACAGGATGCAAGTTTAAGTCTTTTGAACTAATAATGCTTTAATTTGACACAGTCAGATATAAATTAAAAAGCTTTGTCATCTTTTGCCCTTGCTACAGTATAAAGATTACAGCCGCAGCTAGATCCAGGAGAATTGGCTAATTATAGACCGAAATCAAATCTCTCATTTACAATGCATTCTGAAAGTATTCACAGCGCTTCACTTTTTCCACATTTTATGTTACAGCCTTATTCCAAAATGGATTAAATTCATTATTTTCCTCAAAATTCTACAAACAATACCCCATAATGGCAACATGAAAGAAGTTTGTTTTGTTGAATACTTTCAGGATGCACTGTATGTCGAAAATACTAGAAAAGGTATTATCCTCCCAACTATGTTAATTTCTATAGATAAATAGTATATATGAACAATTTCTGAGTCTGCACTTATCAGAGTTACAAATGACTTGCTCTTATCATCTGATCGCAGCTGCATTTCTCTTCCAGTGCTTTTAGATCTCAGTGCAGCCTTCGACACGATAGATCACGACATTCTCTTGAATAGACTGGAGAATTATGTTGGCATTTGTGGACTTACATTAGCATGGTTTAGGTCCTAATTAGTAGACTGCTACCACTTTGTATGTGTAAATGAGGAATTGTCAAATCAAACAGTTATGTTGAGTATACTGCTGAGTGACTCCAGTCAGGTTTCCTAAACAAACAACCAATTGGCCCGGTTGCTAGGGTGGGTAGAGTCACATTGTATTAATATCCTTGTGGTTGCTTTGATGTGTTTAATGCATGGTGGGTTGTGTGTGGATCCACACGTGCTACATCTCAGACAACTGAGATTCATCCTCCGTCACCCAGATTGAGTCACTACTTCACCACGAGGACCTAGAGTGCATTGGGAGTTGGGCATTCCAAATTGGGGAGGAAGGGGGAGGAAGGGGGAGAACCCCCCCCCCCCAAAAAAAGAAAGTATAGAGTGCCACAGGGATCAGTTTTAGGGCTTCTTTTAAACTTATTAATGCTTTCCCTGGGAGATATTATCAGGAATCATGGAATAAGTTTCCACAATTATGCCAACTTTATATTTCTTTGAAACCAAATGAAATTTCACAATTCTCTAAATTAGCAGAGTGTGTCAATGAACTCAAAGATTGGATGGCCAGAATTTTCCTTCTAATCAATTCCAACAAAACAGAGGTACTAATTATTGGACCAAAAACCTCTAAAAAAGATATTAATATCCTGAGGTTACCAGAGCGGCCAGATTCAGCTCCGTTCCTACTTGGTGTCAGACTCCACTGCTACGTGTCTCTGAGTAATGATGACTAAATGCAGCCGGTGCCAGCCAGACATCACTTCAGTCTATTATGATGTACTTCAGGGGATGAACTGATGCCAACTCCAACCCATAAGACATGGGATCCTTCATATGCCACTGCCTGAACCTTAGACTTAGGATAGACCTCACCGAATAGACCTACCGGATGAACTGCGATGCACCTCATTGATCTCTGCCTGCATCACCTCAGTCTATTGATGAACTACACTCATGAAATGGAATCTAGACTATCAATTAATTACAAACAAAACCCTTCATCAGCCAACTAACAAAGGACAATGCATCTATATGCACTTCTGCAGTTAATCCAGGATGGACTTCAAAGACAATTGGTCATTAATCTTACAGTTCATACAAAATCTTTTTGTATCTCGCCCACATTTATCATATCGCTTCTGAAGACATGGATTAAACCACTGAAGTCATATCGATTACTTTTACTTTTTTAAAAGCACACAAAGGCAGCATAAAAGTAATCCATGCGACTCAGTTGGTCTTAGTCTCTAATTCAATTGGTTTTGGGTGATAGTTGACCAAAATATAACCTCCTTTTTCATTGTATTTCTTGCCTTTGCAGTCTCTAGGCACGATCATGATTTCAAGCTCGATTACGCTAGATGGTGCTAGGAAGTATAATTATAAAAAGAGATGATGAGTAGGTCATCTGGGTTACAAAGAAAATACAATATACGGCAGCAATAATGAGCTACAGTTTATCCTCCAAGCCTGCACTGAACTGTTGATCGCTCTACAGCTAGACATCCAATCTCATGTGCAAACATATGCAGATCTGGTGTCACTCTTCACTTCTCAGACACGTCTGATCTCCTCTTAACAACTTATTGATCCGGTCCTCACAATATAAAACAGAATCCTCCTCTGATCTTCCTCTCCTCCTCTCGTTGTTTCGCTGTACAACAGGTTGCATCCCGAGCTTCTCTCTGAACAAGACTATCCCAGAAAATGAGGAATTATGCAAATTAAACCCAGCTATGACAATGCATTATGAAGAATCTTTCTCCCTCCTTTTCACTCCGTTAGAGACGGTTTTAAATCCCAGAATTATGAGTCACCCAGTATAATTCATTCGCTCTCTATCGCTCTCTCTCTCTTATTATCTGAAACGGGATGCAGCAGCAGCACTTCATGAACACTCACATTTTACAACATAATATTTCCACATTATGTAACTGTTGCGGAAGCAAATCTCACACATGAACCAAATTGTTAAACTGATTAAAGGAACAATACAGGATCAAATCCAAGTGTCCTCAAGAGGAGATGGGAAAAGTCTCTTTTCTGACCTCTAGTGGTCATGGTGATGAAGTGTTTGTTTTTGTGCATCCATGCAACATTCAGGCGGCCTCCTTCAATGGAAATAAAGAGGGGACTGTATCATGGAAAACAGAGTTTTCTTACTCCAATGCACTTTCATCTTGATATGTTCAAAATGCAATGCGAGTCCTTCTAGACCATAAGCTGCAAAAAACAGGCTGTTCTGAAATTGTTATGATATGACAAGAGCTGTCGAATTAATGTATTAAGTGATACAGTGCGATAAATTATATAAAACAAATAAAATGTTAAAGACAAATCAACGTAATTAATCAAGCCCCCAGATCGTAATAATTCCTTTATAAACGTTCATGTTTTTACCAGTCTCAGTCTGCAGGGGGCAATAAGTGCAACTCCAGCTGCACAGGCAACACACCACACTGACAACAGGACGCCTTCTTGCGCTCAAACACAGCTGGATGGAGAGCAGACCGAACGCAAGGGTTTCAAACTACGGTTAACTTGACACAGTGTCCCAAAATGCTGTTCATGACATGACGCAATCAAAGTAAGATGCTCTAAAAAGCCCTTATAATAAATACAGAGCTATAGGATGCTCCCTTGCTCCCTATTTAGTGCATGACTTAACCTCCAGTGTGCTGTCTGTCTGCACTGGTCTCAGAACAGTTATAGGAGAGCTATAGGATGCTCCCTTGCTCCCTATTTAGTGCATGACTTAACCTCCAGTGTGCTGTCTGTCTGCACTGGTCTCAGAACAGTTAAAAGAGAGCTGTAGGATGCTCCCTTGCTCCCTATTTAGTGCATGACTTAACCTCCAGTGTGCTGTCTGTCTGCACTGGTCTCAGAACAGTTATAGAGTGCTATAGGATGCTCCCTTGCTCCCTATTTAGTGCATGACTTAACCTCCAGTGTGCTGTCTGTCTGCACTGGTCTCAGAACAGTTAAAAGAGAGCTGTAGGATGCTCCCTTGCTCCCTATTTAGTGCATGACTTAACCTCCAGTGTGCTGTCTGTCTGCACTGGTCTCAGAACTGTTATAGGAGAGCTATAGGATGCTCCCTTGCTCCCTATTTAGTGCATGACTTAACCTCCAGTGTGCTGTCTGTCTGCACTGGTCTCAGAACAGTTAAAAGAGAGCTGTAGGATGCTCCCTTGCTCCCTATTTAGTGCATGACTTAACCTCCAGTGTGCTGTCTGTCTGCACTGGTCTCAGAACAGTTTGAAATGCATCTTATTTTCATCCTATCTCCATATAAATACATTTATTCCCATTGTGATAATGCACAGCACCCTGGTGTGTAGTTTAAATATTTAAATATTTTGACTTTTATTTTACTTTTGTTTAAATTTTCTCCCCAATTTGGAACGCCCAATTCTCAATGCGCTCTAGGTCCTCGTGGTGGCGTAGTGACTCGCCTCAATCCAGGGCGTGCTGAGTGACTCCATTCAGGTCTCCTTAGCAACCAAATTGGCCCGGTTGCTAGGGAGGGTAGAGTCACATGGGGTAACCTCCTCGTGGTCACTATAATGTGGTTCTCGCTCTCGGTGGGGCGTGTGCTGAGTTGAGCATAGAGGCCGCGGAGAATAGTGTGAAGCCTCCACATGCGCTACATCTCCACGGTAACGTGCTCAACAAGTCACGTGATAAGATGCGCGGATTGACGGTCTCAGACGTGGAGGCAACTGAGATTCGTCCTCCGCCACCCGGATTGAGGCGTGTCACTACACCACCACGAGGACTTCGAGCGCATTGGGAATTGGCCGTTCCAAATTGGGGAGAAAATACAAATTAAAATAAAATAAAAGTCAAAATATTACAATATTTAAACTACACACCAGGGTTGGGAGAGTTACTTTTGAAATTTATTCCACTACAGATTACAGAATACATGCTGTAAAATGTAATTTGTAATGTAATATAAATACTTTGGATTACTTCATCAGCACTTGTAGATTTTATCACTTGTTTTGACTATAAAAACTCAAAATACACATTAAAAATACATTCTCTGAAAACCCAAATATCTGATGCAGTGTTGCTTCTAAAACAAGATTAATCAAACTGATCTAGTTTTAAGGACTTGTAGATATTTTTACAGGAAAACACAAATATTATCATCAAGAAGCCCTAATATCAAAGATCTTACTAGAATAAAATAAATTATGATTAACGTGAATTTTCTTGATAATAAATATGATCGTGTCTGGTCACATGTGCATGTAAAATAGCATTTTAGCTTAGCGTAAAGCTAACAATTTACACAAGGTTTATTTCTATTCCTTCTGCTCCAGTCGCACTTCAAACGCACTTCAAACGTACTTCAAACGCACTTCAATCGCACTTCAAACGTACTTCAAACGCACTTCAAACGTACTTCAAACGCACTTAAAACGTACTTCTCTGTTGCTCGTATGAATGTCACACATCATCAGAAAGTGTTTCACCGCTGCTCAAACGCACTTTGGATCATTTATATGTAGAAATGTTTCTGTCTGAAAGCACTAAATATTAAATTAAACAAATGACAATAAAATACAAAGTAATCTATTCAGTAATCAAAATACATGTTGAATGTAACCGTATTCTAAATACCAATTATTTAAATTGTAACTGTAGTGGAATACAGTTACTTATATTTTGTATTTTAAATATGTAATCACGTTACATGTAATCTGTTACTCCCCACCACGGCTACACACTCTGTACTTCCTGTTTTATGATTTATTTATTTATTTATTTATTTATTTATATTAACAGAAACAACAAAGTGACATCATACATGACTTTGAATTGGAGGTCAAAAACTTTTCAAATATGAATCCTGTTTAAAACACAATTATTTCACTGCTGATATATTATTGAAACATGCTGTACTACTCATGCCCCAAACAATTATATATATATATATATATATTAATATATATTCAGCTTTTAATTATACATTTTGTACTTTAAGCCCCAGAAAAAAAATCTCAAAATGATTTAATAATAATAACTCAGAAATTGAAAACATGCCTTGAAGTAACTGCTTAGTGTGGATTGTATTTTTTGTGTGTCTTTGATACAACAACAACAACAACAATAATAATAATAATAATAATAATAATATGCGTCACGTCATTGACCCATAAACAGTCTATTTCTGGTAATCATGGTAATGAAAAACTAAATTTCTACTGTTTTGGGGGTATGAAATGTGGACATTAAATTAAATTAAAAAGCTACAAAAGTGTGGAATATTTCTCTAATGTCAGGAAACTGGCGACACCTTTTTGTGCACACGGAGACAAGACTTGCTGTTGAGGAAAAATAAAAGCTTAAGAAAAAAGGTTGTAAAAATGTTCTCACCAGACATTATGGCACATGAGGGACATTCCTGTCCATGATCTCAAGCCTAAATTGGATTTCTCCTCTTTCTGATTTAATAAAGGTGCTCCTCGTTGTGCACGGGCACGCCGAGAGGGTGATGCATGTGGACTTTAAAGTAGGTGCCGCTCTCCGTAATGAGGAAGTGGAGGAGGAAGCAGGATTCCACCACATACCTGTACTTTCATCCAGCTTTATCCGGGCTGTGGAGATTGCAGCAGTGTTTAATAATCACCTCACATCCTGCTCGTTCAGCCACAGTGCTGCAATTGAGCTGAAATATGTTCATCCTTTGGACGGGTGAGAGCTGGATGTGAACTGGGAGGGAGAAGTTCAGACACACACACACACACACACACACACACGGGTCTGCGATTAGCAAACACACTCGTTTGTGCAAGACAAGGTACTCGTGCATCCCTGCTGATGAAGGCAAGGGGTCAGAGTTTGTCTGGTTAGCATTATCCAATTAGCCCCTGCTGGTAGATGTCAGAACTGCGCCATTATGCAGCCAAACAGCATCTTTCTCCATTGAGGTTGTTCTGAAGTAGACACATTTTCCAAGCAACATACTGTATGAATAACAAACATTTATTTGTATTACATTGACTATGTTATTGTCTAGTCACTACAGAGTGATCATATGACATTTATACGAAAGGTGTGTTCCAGTCGACCGATTGTGCACTGCAGAGTGGACGTTTGAAGCTGCAAAAAGCACATAAAGGCAGAATAACAGTAATCCATACAACGCCAGTGGATATGATAGGTGTGGGTGAGCAACACACCAAAATCCGACTCATTTTTTATGACTGCATCTAGCGCTTTGTGCATGTGTCAAGCACTAGGAAGTGTAATCAGGCTTGATAGTGGCTAGAGACTGCAATGGCGAGGTGTTTAGTGAGGAAGGAGTCATATTTTGGTCTGTTCTCACCCAAACCCAATTAGATGGCTTCATAAGACATGGATTTAACCACTGGAGTTCACAATTTTGGTCACCATTCACTTGCACAGAATGGACAGAGATGAGATATTCTTCTAAAAATTATTTGTCGTCCAAAAAAAAAAAAAACAGTCATCAAAATATTAATTAACTACAATATTAAATATTGTAATTATATAAAAAATGTGTTATCGTTTGAAAGTTTAGAAGCTGTACTTTACAATGCATGTAGAAATTATGACCAAAATTGAATAAATGCTTTGAAATCTGCAGATAAATCAGAAGTGTTACGTTCTGATAATAAATTTTTTTTAAAAGTGCACTGTACATATTATTGAAATCAGTAAAAACATCAAACAGATCAAATATCCATGTGTCATATGTTGTTTGAAAGATCTCAAAGAGTAAAATACAACCAGTATATTTGTTTTACTCACATATAAATAATATAGCGAGTAACAGCTAAATATATGTCTTTGACAATTATGTTAGGGTTGCTTTTATGACGCATATTCGCTTATAACTTCACAAACAATGAAAGGAAAATACAATATGACATATCATTATTTAGAGTCTGTGATTATCTTTCAATGGAGTCCACACACAAGATAATCAGATGTATAGATCATTAGATAATCCACATGAAGCACAATGTTACATATGACCACCAGGAGATGGCGCCAAATACATGACACAGACTCAATGATGACTCAAATGACACAGAATGAAACTCATTCTGTGAAATCTCATGACTAAAATCATGTCTGCATGCTGTGCAAACCTTTAGTCATTGTTGTGTTTACATGTGTAATTAGTTCTTATGTACAATTATAATGATGCTATTATAAATTATTGTTGTAATGTTATAACTTTTGATTGCTTTCTCGTATCAACACAGTTTTTTTTTATTCCCTCAGATCCAGTTGACATGCAGTTTGTTGGAGCCTCTTTATTTACACCGAGAGATATATAATGTCAAAAAAGAAAAATAAGGGGAAAAAAACATTTTTTTCACTTTTGTGATTTTTTTCAGCCATTAATCTATATCATTAGAAATGAGAAATGTTTTCTTCACAATGATAGCAAACACTTTTTTTTTTTTTTTTTAGTTATATGCCTTTAATTTCGGGTATGCCACTGAAACAGAAACTCTTTAGAAGCACCTTCAGAGCTTAAAGGGTTAATAATGAGATAATTTACATTTTTGGGTGAACTACCCCTTAAATACATTAATTTAGTGTTTGGCCAAACCCAAGGACTTTCACTTTGTATATAATAATAATCCACTTGTTGCTTATTGCACCATATATTACATTGTTTGTTGTCATTTGTTCCAGCACAAACAATTTGTAATATCTATTTATTTTAATGGTACACTCATACACCCCTAGATCATTTGGGTGTTGTAATACTCATGCTCAGTAAGAAGGGAGCAGTGAACACTGTGTAGGGACACTGTGTAGGGACAATGACTCAAAAAGAGTATACATGATGATACTTCTGTGAAGTCCTGCACCAGCCAAGCAACTGCCATTGAGATGAATGGGAAATAGGTGGAGGAGACGGAAAGCCAAAAATGAGGTATATATATAAAAAAAAATAGAAATATTAACACTTAGGAAATCTCCACACACAGGCCTTTGAAATGCTCAAATGAACAAATCTGATTAAGGCTTTTGATTCAACTTATACAACAAAATTGTGAACAAAATAAAACTGAATGTTATTTCATCGTTACATTCCATCAGACACATTTCACATGAAACTGATACTAAGATGTGAGAATCTTGGTCCATTTTAAAGCTTTACACAAGATCCAGAATAGACCTGCAGTGCTGCACTTCCACCTAGAGGCCAAAGATGTCACTGCAGGAGACCTTTCCATGATTCTTGTAAGAATGATAATGAATATGTCCTCTGTGTTGACATTATAGACATGTAGAACCTTAATATGTCACATCTAATCCATTTTATAGACATGCAATGCACTAATGTTTAGGATGATCCAACTTTTCCAATGCTGTGGTGTCAGTTTCAGTAAAAGGTAGTCAGAAAGTACATATGGACACCAGTAAACCTTTATATGTGTGTTATTTAAAGTATTAAAACCCTTATATATACATGAACTAAGGACAACGCTGTACAGGATCACTGGATGTGATCTATATCATAACTAAAGTAATATTGACATTTTGACCCTGTGGCAAACCTGGCTATGTATACATTCTTCCATTAGTGACCATGACTTAGAACTCCATGTAATTGCATACACAAATCCTTCAGTTCTCAGAATAGACTTTGCACAAAGAACACATCACTTAAATGCGCCTCTCTCGATCCTATGAGGTCCATTACTGCTCAAGAGTACATCATTTTCTATTTGACTTTTGTTCCAGTCAAGCTCGTAACCCACTTGACCTCCAGATGCTTCGACTGGACTTTACTTTGAGCCTTTTCTCAGGTCATTTTATCAAAATTGCAATTTTCTTGCTACTAAGATTGAATCAAGTTGAATGGGGATTTTGTCTTTTATTAAGAATGTGTGTGTGAGTGTGTGTGTGTGTGTGTCTGTGAGTGTGTGTGTGTGTGAGAGTGAGTATGTGTGTTTGTGTGTGTGTGTGTCTGTGAGTGTGTGTGTGTGTGTCTGTGTAAGTGTGAGTGAGTGTGTGTGTGTGTGTGAGAGTGAGTATGTGTGTTTGTGTGTGAGTGTGCGTGTGTGTCTGTGAGTGTGTGTGTGTGTGGGTGTGATGTGTGTGTGTGTGTGTGTGTGTGTGTGTGTGTGTGTGTGTGTGTGTGTTTATCACTTTGTGGAACCAAAATGTCCCCATAAGGATAGTAAAACCCAAAATGTTTGACCTTGTGGGGACATTTTGTCGGTCCCCATGAGGAAAACAGCTTATAAATCATACTAAATGATGTTTTTCGAAAATGTAAAAATGCAGAAAGTTTTCTGTGAGGGTTAGGTTTAGGGGTAGGGTTAGGTTTAGGGGATAGAATATAAAGTTTGTACAGTATAAAAACCATTATGTCTATGGAAAGTCCCCATAAAACATGGAAACACAACATGTGTGTGTGTGTGTGTGTGTGTGTGTGAGTGTGTGTGTGTGTGTATGTATATATATATGTGTGTGTGTGTGTGTGTGTGTGTGTGTGTGTGTGTGCGTGTGTGAGTGTGCATGTGTGTGTGTGTGAGTGTGTGTATGCGTGTGTGAGTGTGTGAGTGTGTGTGTGTGTGTGTGTGTGTGTGTGTGTGTGTGTGTGTGTGTGTGTGTGTGTGTGAGTGTGTATTTATCACTTTGTGGGGACCAAATATCCCCATAAGGATAGTAAAACCCGAAATGTTTGACCTTGTGGGGACATTTTGTCGGTCCCCATGAGGAAAACAGCTTATAAATCATACTAAATTATGTTTTTTGAAAATGTAAAAATGCAGAAAGTTTTCTGTGAGGGTTAGGTTTAGGGGTAGGGTTAGGTTTAGGGGATAGAATATAAAGTTTGTACAGTATAAAAACCATTATGTCTATGGAAAGTCCCCATAAAACATGGACATAGTCTCATCAAATCTGGTGTAATATATATATATATGTACAGTATGTGCTGACAGAGGATCTTTCCCTGAAGTCCGATATTTCTTTGCATACACTTGCTTCAATTTAAACACTTGATTAACTGAGTAAAATAACATAATATGCATTGAAGTGATTATGAAAAATATTGATGAATATTGTAATTTATGAAAGAACAAGATTCAATAAATTCCCATGAGATGTTGTTGATGGTGACCTCTGTAACAAGCTACGGCGTGTAAGTGTTTGTTTTTTTCATCTCTCTCTCACTACTGCTCCGCATTGGCCTTTTAACCCTTGTTTAAATTTTACAGTGTTTTTTTTGGGGGGGTACTACACCGTTACCCCCATTTTTATTATTTCTGTTTCCCTCCCCTTGTCCCCTCCCTCATCCAGCAGATGGGGCGAAAGGCACGCCCCTCCCCAGGGAAAGAGAGGGGCGTGTACGTCATGCCGGGGGCTCCCCAGCCTGAGAGAACAAGGGAGGAATGTGGCAGGTAATGTGGCATAAGTACGGTAATTCTGACATGACATCCGACACACACCATTAATGAATGTCACAATGCTCCTTATACATCTTGCATGGGGTAATTCCTATTCTAATCGGAGGTCTACGCCCCAAAATCAAAAGCCTTGTACTGGAAAATTTGGCTAGGCCAATGGTTCTCAAACTGTAATTTCGATAGCACCAGTGGTTTGCAGAATTCCCCCAGATGCTTTGCAGCAGGACTACAGAGACCTGATAATAGTTTGCATTCCCTCGCAATACATTTTCCATGGTTTCACTACAGTATCCATATTTGAGCAATGCTATTCATAGTGAAACCATAGTTATAATACAGAAAAATGACAACACTGGAGTGGTGGTGGTGTAGTGGGCACATAACTGTTAATCAGAAGGTTGCTGGTCACCACCATTGTGTCCTTGAGTAAGACACTTGACTCCAGGTTGCTCCGGGGGGATTGTCCCTGTAATAAGTGCACATAACTGGTAAACTGGTAATCAGGAGGTTGCTGGTTCAATCCCCACAGTCACCACCATTGTGTCCTTGAGTAAGACACTTAACTCCAGGTTGCTCCGGGGGGATTGTCCCTGTAATAAGTGCACATAACTGGTAAACTGGTAATCAGGAGGTTGCTGGTTCGATCCCCACAGTCACCACCATTGTGTCCTTGAGTAAGACACTTAACTCCAGGTTGCTCTGGGGGGATTGTCCCTGTAATAAGTGCACTGTAAGTCGCTTTGGATAAAAGCATCTGCCAAATGCATAAATGTCAAATCATAATTTGGAGCTTTAATATTTTGGGCCCCATTGACTTGCATTGTATGGACAAAAAAACCTGATAATCTCATCAAAATATGTTAATATGTGTTCTGCTGAAGAACGAAAGTCATACATGTCATGAGATGCCAATAATAAATCATGAGAGAATTATAATTATTGGGTAAACCATTGATTTAATTGAAAGGGTGTGCCGGTTAACCGATCTGAAAATGTCATAAAATGCATCACAATCAAACATAATATTGACATACACTTTGTTTGTTTCTCTATTGTTTTTTATGGGCAGAACCATGGTTTTACTATATTAATCCTACATGTGCACATCCACTCAAATAGTCTACATACTGTTCTTCAAGGAGTTTGTATTATTACATGTGCCTTTGCTCAATTAGAATGTAAATTTTGGGTTGATAAAGGGCTTTTTGTGATGATGCCACATGACTGCTTGATGCCTGGAGAGCACGTACTGTACATCACGTAGTGCAACGTTATTCAGGGAGAATATGGAGCATCTGATCATGCTGAAATGTAGTTTATATTATCTATTATCTGTTCTAATGTTTTCAATGTGTTATTGAACTATTCAGGAGCTCAAAGCAGAATATGAGGGTTCGGATTCACCTTCGTGATGGTGAAGATCCTCTTCAAGGGAGGGCAGGACCTCTAGAAGGTGAGACAGTCTCTGAGAGGAGGAAGATCAGGGTGATGTTGGAGATCACAAACGTAGACCGAAGTACACCAAAAAAAACCAGTGCTGTCTTGGATGCCATGATTTAATGCTGGAAATCCTTCCGGTTCGCCGTGTGGAAGGTGGACCTGCCTCATAGCCGTCCAGGTCTTGCAAAAACTGCGTGCCCCTGCAGTGCCATATGCTCATCTGGCCATGGCCCGTGAACTTCAGAACTCACCTGAGGAGTGTTTATCTCAATCTGGCA
Organism: Xyrauchen texanus; assembly: GCF_025860055.1. NCBI lineage: Eukaryota > Metazoa > Chordata > Actinopteri > Cypriniformes > Catostomidae > Xyrauchen > Xyrauchen texanus. Next base: position 1,250,917 of record NC_068307.1, on the reverse strand, counting down.
TCCATAAAAAACTCTCATTAGATATTAGAATGGCATAAAATGCATCACAATCAAACAAAATATTAACAAATGTAAAAAACGATTAAATATTGAACATGCTACTATTTAAAGCCTGATTTAATGGATGAATCTTTGACTATCATATCTGTACTAGTTTCTGTCCCACTTCTGTTTGCTCAAGTCTCGCCCCCTTGCTGCTGTTCATTTAATTGTCTCAGAAATGTTAATTTAGAGTTGTTTTTATTCTCATGCTATCAGTTACAAGCTACTGCCCAGAAACCGACCAGCACATTACTGAACACTTCTTACATGTTGAAGCTCAAGGGAGCGCAATTCCATCTACATATTTTAGTTCCCACTGCTTGTGAACCACTTGAGACCACACCGACTGAATTTTAGCTGTCAACATAAACTGTGTTGTTCATTGAATTAATCTTCAAAATGAGTCAGACTGGGCAAAAATCTCATCAACATGTCATAAGCATGATTATAAATTTCTCACTGGTTAAAAGCTTACTTTGAAATATGAAAATAGCACTTTGCACAGGGGTTTCAGTCAATTAAAGGGGTCATGACGTGAAGAGTACAATATTTGACACATAAGAGGTCATTGTACTATAAAAACCTACTGTTAGTTTCAGAACTCAAAACTTCCTCCTTAATAACTTAACTGGCTTCCTGTCAAATACAGAATCCAATTATAATCCTATTGTTTGTCTATAAGGGTCTGTGTGGTTTGGCTCCTTGTTATATTGCGAATCTCCTCTCTCATCATTACACATCTAGACCGCTTCGGTCATCAAATAGTCTGCAGCTGACTGTATATACATATGCAACCCATCCATCCACCCACTTAACCCAACCTAACCTAACCAAACCCAACCCACCAACTACCCAAACAACCAAACAACCACCCACCCATCCAAACAACCAACCAACCAACCATCCAACCACCCAACCCATCCATTTATCCAACCAACCAACCCATCCATCCATCCATCCATCCACCCACTTAACCGAACCTAACTCAACCCAGCCAACCAACCAACTACCCACCAACCAACCAACCAACCCATCCAACCATCCAACCAACCAACCACCTAACCCATCCATCTTTCCAACCAACCAACCAATCCATCCACCCACTTAACACAACCTAACCCAACCCAACCCATCCAACCAACCAACCATCCATCCATCCACCCACTTAACCCAACCTAACTCAACCCAGCCAACCAACCAACTACCCACCAACCAACCAACCCATCCAACCATCCAACCAACCAACCACCCACCCACCATCCAACCAACCAACCAACCCATCCATCCACCCACTTTACCCAACCCAGCCAACCAAACAACCAACCACCCACCCATCCAAACAACCAACCAACCAACCACCCAACCCATCCATCCATCTTTCCAACCAACCAACCCATCCACCCACTTAACACAACCTAACCCAACCCAGCCAACCAACCAACCCATCCAACCATCCAACCAACCAACCAACCACCTAACCCATCCATCTTTCCAACCAACCAACCATCCATCCACCCACCCACCAACCAAAACCACTCACCCACCCACCCAACCCATCCATTTATCTAACCAACCCATCCATCCACTTAACCCAATCTAACCCAACCAACAAACCAATCAACCAACTACTCAACCCATCATCCACCTATCCAACCAAACCATAAATATGCAGTTTCTGTCATTGTGTCTTTTATGTTGACCTTGTGTTTTGCTATGCATTTAGTAATTATTGATTTTGTACAGCACTATGGCCAACTTTTGTTGTTTTTAAATGTGCTATATAAATAAAAGTGACTGACTGACTAATAGAAAAAGTGCATTTATTTAAACCAAGCTGCAAAAATGGTGCGTTTGGAATTTGTGTAACTTGTGATGTCACTCCAATCCATCAACACCCATTTCCCGTCATTTCACCCTTGGCCCCGCCCACTGGTGCTCAGTCAGTCACACAGGTGAAGAGGAGAGAGATGGGCTTGTCATGGGAGATTCATCCTAAGTGGAATTATACAGGACACCTTGATGTGCCTGTCTGGATTTAAATGTTTTTCTACATAAACATGCACTAAACGAACATCTTTGACCATAACCATGCATCTCAAGACGCGATGTCAAGTTATAACTCTAAAAAGGATCGTCCATCGTGTTTCATTCAGCTGCGCTGTCTTGTTGTAGTGCTGTTCTGAAGGCGTCCTGTACTGTTTTTGCACCCATCTGTGCTATTTTTAAATGTTTTTCTTTTGTAAACATACACTAGATGGACGTCTTTGATCATTTTGATGCATTTCAGGTAATGTGTGCCACGTTTTATGAGTGTTACAAGTGTAAGTTTTAAAAACGCGTCTCATACTGCTGTTGTCGATGTCTGGGAGAAACACATACAGTCCTGTGTGTAAACAAACACGAAAGAGGTGAGATGTAAAAGACCAGCGTCTCTTCTTTGGCCTGTTGAAGCCAGATGACGCACCCAACATCACCGTGTATTGTCTTACGTTTGTGTATTCAGAAGATTTCACCGTTGATCGCTTGTGAAACAGTCACAATATGATTCAAGCTTTGCAAAGGAACTGTTATTGAAAGGTGGGGCAGTTGAAATTGGACTACTGGATGAAAAACCGCAAGTAACCAATTTAATTCATGAATATTTAGTATGTCATGACTGAATGTTTGATAGTTTATGCATGCTTTAGTGAACAGTTTGATACATTCAGATGAAATATGTTTGATGTACGTTATGTGTTAATCCTAAAATATAGTTTTATAATGTTGTGTGGAGTTTGTTCATTTTCTTTGGATTGCATTTCAAAAATGGCTGTATGGGAAGTGCTGCACAATGTGAAGTCTTAAAGGGCCAGACAGCTTAAAACCAAGTGTTTCAGACAAAGAGACAGGGTGGATAAATATGACTGTATATATGACTAAATTATGACTATTTGGTGCTAAAATAAACTAACATTATAAGTGGACCTCAGGGAAGATAATAAAATGATATAAAATAAGAGTATGTCATGACCCCTTTAAGCTAATTTAAAGCTAATATCAGCACTGCGTTAAAATGTTGTAACTGTTAGTAAAATGTTGACATTGGCTTCAGTTCAATTCTTTTATTTGGACCGGTTGATAATATATGATGATTACATGCTTCATAGTCTCTGTGTGTTTATAGATTATTACCAGTGTTGGGTGTAATCCAATGACAAAGTAATCCGTTACTTTAATCTAATTACTGTATAGTCAAAAAAGTTGTGTTAGTCATTACATTTAAATTCTTGTAATCAGAATACAGTTACTGACTTTCAGTTAATTTAATTATTTTAAGTACATTATAGGGTTAATATATTACTTATGTAGTCCGAATTATGGCCCTGTAACGAGTCATTATGAAGGGGAAATGTGAGGTGCTGAGTGTATGACCTGTGTTTAACGACGAACAAGAAAGAAATATAGACAATATTTAGAATTTGTTGAGCGGAAATGTGTTTTAGGAAGTAACTTAAAAGTAAAGTAATTATTAATGTGAATATTTTTTAAATGAATTAATTAGTAAAGTAGTAATGTAATGATTAAAAGTTTAGAGAAATAATTAGTCATTTGTAGTGGATTACTCATTTTAAGTAATTAACCCAACACTGATTATTAACCCTTTAAGGGTTTTCGTACCCAGGGTGACACAGGGACAGTGAGTGAATGGGCCTAATTTGAAAATGAGGCCTCTGCAAATCCTCAGCACAAGTGACTGTTTAAAAACACAATATTTATCTAAATGTACAGTAAGATGGCAACATGAGAAGTCTGCTTACCACAAGGAAGGTTACATATTTTTATAGGAGAGGCAAAGTGTAAAATGTAAAAAGCAAAAGCAAGATTTCGAGGAAAAACATGAAAACCGTGTCCTGTTGTGTTGTGTTGGAAAATATCAATAAACTAATTTGCTGCATACCCCAGGTTCAATACAAGTTAAGCTCAACATTATGCCACAAATTCTGTCAATTAAGCTTAACTTTTATTGAACCTATTGAAGTCCATAAAATACGATTTTAAGTTTTAAATGTAGGTTTTTGAGTCTATTTGTGTGTGTTTTGGGGGCCATAAATGTTCCAGTGGGAGTAAAATTGAGTGTAATAAACAATTATTTTCCCCCTTATTCTGATATCACAGTACACACATATGAGGGCAGCATTGTACCGAGGGTGTTTCATGCCAGAGAAAGTTCCAGTAGCATTGCAGTAACACTCTCTTAATAACAGAGGGCAGCAAGACCTAAAGACAAGCATTTTCTGTTCTTAAAACACAATATTGAGACATTTGAGTTCATAAGAGACATATCGAATTGTTTCTAAAATGTTGGGAGTTTTTGGTTTTTAAGCACACCGTTTTAACTCTATAATGAGTTAATTTCATAGTTTTCTGTAAACTTAGTTTTTAAGTTTTAATGGTTTCAAATGATCACACAGGTCAAGGCTGTTTAAAACAGTATTCTTATGAACTACACAAGCCTTTATACAGAAGGATGCACATTTTCTGTTATACATGATTTGAGTCCAAACCAGCTGGAGTGAAAGCAGTGACTGCAGCATTTGAGTGCATCAGCTTTGACTCCCAAGTTTAAGTCCAGCTGGAAATTGGACTATATCATTTTGATCAGAAGGAGTGTCCTCCATTCACACTCACATTTTTGCAATAGCTTTGATGTTTAACTGTTCATGAGTTTAGGTATCCTTAAGATTGTTTGATTATGTTCACATTACGGGCATTAATTTGGTATATTTTACTTCTCGTCCAAGTTTGAACTGTCATTATCAATGTGCACATTTGTATTAGCATCCTCTCTCTCTGAGTGTGTGTGGGAAATTAATAAAGATGTGGTCCACATTGCTGCAAACCTTTTCCTTTTCATACTCCTGATTGTGAATTAATAATGATTCCTTACTGATTATGAAAGAAAATTAACCTTGTTTTAATTATTGATTTGTCTACTTTAAATTACATATTTTGGGACATGCAAGAATACAAGGTCACTGAGAAAATAAGGAAAACATGAAGGTCGCCAGCGTGGGACATATTACAATTTTATACAGGTGTACATGCCGTATAAAACACATGTTAGCTTTTATCAGAAAGCTTAGATAAGTAAGCAAAACTGGTTGGTTGGTTGGATGGCTGGGTGGGGTTAAGTGGGCAGATGGATGGATGGGTGTATGGATGGGTGGTTGGATGGGTTGATGGATGGATTGGTGGGTTGATGGATGGATTGGTGGGTGGGTGGATGGGTTGATGGATGGATGGGTTGATGGATGGATGGATGGGTTGATGGATGGATTGGTGGGTGGGTGGGTGGGTGGATGGATGGTGGGTTGGGTTGGGTTAAGTGGATGGGTTGGATGGATTGGTGGGTGGATGGTTGAGTGAGTTGGATGGGTGATTGGCTGGTTGGTTGGATGGATGGGTGGTTGGCTGGCTGGTTGGGTGGGTGGTTGGTTGGGTGGTTGAATGGGTGGTTGGTTGGTTGGGTTGATTGGGTTAAGTGGGTGGGTGGTTGGTTGGTTTGGTGGATGGGTGGTTGGTTGGTTGGGTTGATTGGGTTAAGTGGGTGGATGGATGGGTTGGTTGGGTTAGGTTGGGTTAAGTGGGTGGATGGGTTGGTTGGCTGGTTGGTTGGTTGTTGGCTGGGTTGATTGGGTTAAGTGGGTGGATGGGTGGTTGTGTGGGTTGGTTGGTTGGTTAGTTGGGTGGGGTTGAAGGGTGGGTTGGTTGGTTAGTTAGTTGGGTGGGGTGGGTTGGTTGGATAATAATTTTTTAATCCTGACCTTGTTTTTGTGTAAAACCAGAAAGTTCACAAAACAGAATCATGCTTCGATGTGCACTTCAATGTGTAATATTTGTTGGTTTATTCATTTATTATTAACTTTTTAAAAACAAGTTTCAGTGTCAATTGTTACATCACTACCTACAGATCTGGGAGAAATTAAGATTTCCAGAGCTTTGAATAAATTAGAAGACATTTTAAATCAGAGAGCTGAATTTCTCGAAACACCACATGCTGACAACATCTGCTGGTCACAGGCGGGCACATCCAATGGGAAGACTGGACAATGACAATGCTAAATCTAAATTACTTCCGTGTATTCATGTAATCCCAGACTGACTTGATGTTGAGATTAATTTAATCTCTTGCAGGACTCCATCAATTTATATTCTATTCATCTACTTTTTACAGTATAACCACAAATTATTGTTTCTAAATATTTAATACTTTGAGTTATGAATCAGTAGACATTGATACACATACGTTTAAAATTTGTAGATGGAAAAGCTAGTTTCTAGGAAAGGCGTTAGTAAAGGGTGGGATGTATGGGCCAAGTCACCAGCACTTTTGGAAATAGCTTTTGTCAGGTAAGCCTACTTGTCTAATGTAAAATGCAAACAAATTATATCTTTTTATAGGTCTTCATATAAACATGATCTGTTTGTCTTGAGTCTTATTTATGTAGCAAACTCATTCCATATCAATATATCAAATATAATAGTGTCAACAGTTTATGGATGATCTCTGGGAGCAGCATGTCCATACATCAGTTGTGCCAATAATGAACTAATCGTCCGTCTGTCCATTCGTTCATTCATTCATTCAGTCTTCCATCCATCCTTTCATTTATTCATCCATCCATCTGTTCATTCATTCACTCACCCATTCATTAATTAATTCATTCATTCATTCAATCAGCCTTCTATCCATCCTTTCATTTATTCATCCATCCATCCATTCATTCATTCACTCACCCAATTATTAATCCATCCTTCTGCAGTGGAAAGCGTTTCTCTTCAGAATTCACTGGTGCGCATCATTTGCAACATAAATAGTTCACAACCCTGGAAATGTGGAAACCTGGAGGAGCATCATTCAAGAAAACTTTATTAAAGAGAAATTAATTGAGAGTCACAAGGCAGAACGAGACAGAATAAAGAGTCGTAAAGCCTTAATTGTGTAATATTGTGGCAATTACTGAGGAAAGCTATGATGGAAACAGCAATCTGATTGTCTTAGATGATGGATGGGCTTATTTCAGAGTGATCTAGATGGTGGTAAACCTTTGATTAAAACTTAGTAAAAAGACACTTTTTTCAAAGATTTTAACAAAAAGTCCAATATGAGCATATTCTTGATATAATATTATAATACTGAATAATAACATGCAAGTGAGTCTTTACTCACACAGCTATTTTTCAATCATTCATTCATTTGCTGCTTCATTTATTCAGGGTTTTTTTTTTTTAAGAACAAAGTTACGAGCCTTTAGGGTCAGAAATGAACCACGACTCGGGGCATAAATACCACTAAAAGTTGCAAATGCCCCACTATAGTGAATTCCTTTTGTTGTTGAAATATATTCTTCTAGACCTGGGCCTGATCTTCTTTAAAGCTATTATATTGTATTGTATTCTATTGTATTTTATGCTGTTGATTTGATTATACTGTATAGCTGTTCAGAATGAGAATTCATTTCAATGCATTGATTTATGGCAAGTATTTGACATAAATGGGTGATGTATTGTCCACATAAGTGTAAAGAAATGCCCCTGATAATGTATTCCTGGAGGCAAATGTTGCCCATTAATATCAATGCTTTGGCACTGCCCCAAGCTCCACAGATCAAGCTCACAACATAAGACAAACCTATATAACCAAAGACTTCTGCATGCTCCGAAACTAATGGAGAGGGAAGCTACTTCTGTAATGTGTTTGAGAAAACAGAACAAACCATTACAGGAACATCCTCTCTGTCTTGCACAGCAGAAACCGGGCAGGATAAATTGTCCCTGCAATTGTAATTAATCCTATGGGAAATATTAGGGGGGGGTGCTGTAGTTCAATTATCACACTTAATTTAGCCCCGGGAATCTGATTTGGGAAATCTATTTACAGAAACGTAAAGACTCCCAGTCTCCCTCTCTCTACATATGGAGGGTATCCACCACTTCCAAAGAGAAAATGACATTGAAAGCATGAAAGCATAACCAACACTTAAGATGTTATTTTATTTCAAATCAAATCATGTAATCAGTTAATAAGTAGCCTACACGTCCATAAATGGATCACTTATAAACTATAAGCTATAAACAAATAAATAGCAGTTACAGATTGCACCATTAGTTCAAAGTCAACTCAGGTTTAGATCTCCTAGGTCGCTTAGGTCTCTTCCTCGTTCTGTCTCTCTCTCTCTCTGTTCTTCTGTCTAGCAAAACACTTATGCATATATGTGAAAATGGAGAATGTATATTAGTCTACTTGCAATTTGTGTTGTAAACTGTGCCTGAAGGATTGCTTATTAAATCAGCTCGCAGAGGGTAAGAATCTAGTTTCCTCATTATCGTAGGAATTCAAAAAGGTGGCTTCATATTAAAAGAGCAACACAAACTGTTAAAGAGGTATATTTTGTGTATATACCAGTCTAATATCGTGTTGTCAGAATTTAGATTGGTATACCTTTGCCTTTTTCAGTGGTATGTTTTTCATTTCTAGTAATTGCATACTAAATTGGCATAGCATGCCTACCTGAATGGGATGACAGAAATGTATTTCTTCATAATATTGGTTCCTTAACTTCAGCTAATAAAGGAAGCACTGAATTAGCGTTCATGCATAATTTAATTTACATCTTGATAATTTTTTTATTTGATTGTTTTGCATTGTAATTGCTCCCTGTTTTGCTTTCATATCCAGGAAGGCTGGTGGAAGAAACGAAATCTGTGTTTTCCAAGGACAGAAAAATACAGGACCAATGGCAATGGAAAAGGGTACAAGGATGACGAAAACATAATTAAAACGCCAAACTCAACAATATCCAAGGATTCATTTAATGAAAGCACTAGCGTCACAATGAAAAGTGCAGCTCTTTGATTTAAAAAATTACAAACAAAAATCAATGATTGTAACATTTGCTAGAGGTAGAAAATAATAACTATGTACATGCTTCAAATTACATTTTACAGCTCTGTCTAAGAGGTCTCCGCCTATTATTAAACTTTAATCCATTATTCTTTCTCTAGGTTAAATAGGGACTTTGCCCTTCCTGATAAACTAATTAAAAATTGTCTTGTGCACATTTATTGTACTGTATTTACAGCCCAAATCCGTCTGTCTAATCTATTGATATGCTATTCATGATTTGGCACACAACAGATGAATTGGAAGACTTCACCCTGAAAATAAATATTGGCCAAAATATAGGGTCAGGCGTAATTATGCCTTGTGGTGGTAAAGAGCTACAGTGATGTGAAAAAGTATTTGCCCCCTCCCCCCCCCTCCTGATTGCTTCTATTGTTGTGTATTGTTCATGCTAAATTGTTTTAGGTCTTTAAACAAGATGTAATGTAAAATTAAGGCAACCTGAGTAAACAAAATAGTTTTCAAATATATATATATATATTTTATTGAAGCAAAAAAAGTTATCCAACACCGATATCACCCATGTGAAAATCTAACTGCCCCCTTAAACTTAATAGCTGGTTGTGCCACCTTTAGCAGCACGTTTCTGATAACGTGAGATCAGTCTTTCACAACGCTGTGGTGGGATTTTGACCCACTCTTCTTTGCAGAACTGCTTTACTTCAGACACATTGGAAGGTTTTCGTGCATGAACTGCCCGTTTAAGGTCCTGCCACAGCATCTCAATCAGGTTCAAGTCAGGACTTTGACTAGACCTCTCCAAAACTTTAATTTAGCTTCTTTTGAGCCATTCAGAGGTGGACGTTCTCAGGATTAAGATCTTAAGGTGCAGAATTCATGTTTCCCTCAATTATTGCAAGTCGCCCTGAAGCAGCAAAGTATCCCGACACCATCACACGACCACCACCATGCTTGACCGTAGGTATGATGATCTTTTTGTGGGATTCTGTGTTTGATTTACAGCAGATGTAACGGGACCCCTGTCTTCCAAACAGTTCCTCTTTCGACTCAGCAGTTCACAGAACATTTTCCCAAAAGGTTTGAGGATCATCAAGGTGTGTTTTGGCAACATTCAGACGAGCCTTAATGTTCTTCTGGGTTAGCAGTGCTTTCCGCCTCGCCACTCTTCCGTGGATGGCACTTTTGGCCGGTGTCTTTCTGATAGTGGAGTCATGAACGGTGACCTTTAGTGAGGCGAAAGATGCCTGCAGTTCCTTGGATGTTGTCCTTGGCTTTCCTGTGACTTCCTGGATGAGTCGTCGCTGTGCTCTTGGAGGACTTTTGGAAGGTCGACCACTTCTGGGAAGGTTCACTACTGTGCAAATTTTGTCATTTGGAGATAACGGCTCTCGCTGGGGATCTTTGGAGTTCCAGAGCCTTTGAAATATCTTTGTAACCCTTCCCAGACTGATGTATTACAAGCACCTTTTTCTTCATCATTTCTGGAATTTCTTTCGACCTTGGCATAATGTGCTACTGGGTGAGACTTTTTAGCCAACTTCATGCTTGATTGAACAGGTCTGACAGTAATCAGGTCTGGGTGTGTCTAGTTCAGCTGAACCCCATTATGAATGCAGTTTCATAGATTTGGGGAAAATGCTTTTCCAAACAGGCTCAGTTGTTATTGGATAACCTTTTTGCTTCAATAAATAACATTATCATTTAAAAACTGTATTTTGAGTTTACTCAGATTGCTTTGTTTTATGTTCTATTTTGTTGGAATTTTTTTTAAACAATTTAGTATGAAAAATTCAGAAAACATAATAAATCAGGATGGGGGCAAATACTTTTTCACAGCACTCTAGATCATTGTGTTTTAATAAATAAAACATGAACACATGTTATGAAACCTTAAAAACAGTGTTAAAGAAAAATCTGACCACATTATATTAGGTGTCTTTAACTACTGTCTTTTTAAGCATTTGCTACACTGTTCTAATTATGTGCATTGTGTTGTTGCTCTGTACTTACATTTAAAGTACCTACATTTAATTAAATCTGTAGTTACACTGTTTAATTTACCTCTAATCCTAAAACTAACCCTACCCTCACCCTAAACCTATCCATACCTCAACCCTAAACCCTAGCCAAACCATAACCCTTACCCTAATACTAATCCTACCCTTACCTGAACCTAAGTAGCAGATAATGTGAATCGCATAGACTGTAAAAAAATATGGCCGACGCCCCTTCGCTCTTTTCCATTGGTGAGAACTGAAGCCGCCAGTGTCCCGATATGGCGCTGACATCTTGGGACTTGAGTCTGAGCAGTTGCAATTTCGGGACCAGACCTGCACAGTAGTGAGCAGGAAGTAAAGCCGCAAAATCAAGGCCCCGCCCTCACTCTCGCTGAATCAATCGCAAGCACACGCCCCTGCACTTTTGACTTTTGACTTATGACGGTGTGAAATAATTAATTATAGAAATGTAGATATTAAATTTAAAGCTCCAATCTCCTCAGTCCTCCGATGATCCCGAAAAAAAGTCAGTTGGTGCTTCAGTGACTACTTCGCTCAGAGAACCTGTCAATCACAGCTGTCAATCATGATGTCACAGCAGCGTTTTTATAGCATCAAATAACTAAAAACAAACTTATTTTGAAAACACTTGAAATGACATCAACGTGATAGAAACGACAGTAAATGACAGAAACTATCTTTGGAAAAAAGATATGTGAAGTGTAATTTAATTGTTTAGTTGGTCTCACGTCCCGTTGAATGACATGGGGAGGCGGGGTTTATGACCTATACTAGGACCAGTCACCGGGGGGCGATCGAGACGTTTTGGCTTCAATTTTGAGGGCTTGTGCAGCACACTTGGTGAATTGTGTGAGAATTTTGCAGAACAACGTGTATGTACACAATAAGTACATTTTATTATATGTATTTTATTGTTAGTGCATAGTAGTTAAAGGCACCTAATATAAAGTGGAAAGATACATCTATTTAAATGAACTCATACTAATTATTTCTTGCATTTTATCTAGTGATGGATATCCCAACTGATTATCTGTATGCTTATGCATTATCAAAAACCCTCACAAAGGTTGCTTCTCCTTTGACTGTGGGTTTGTATTCCGAATGCCACAACAGGATCAACATGGTGCTCAAGAACATTGAGGGTAAGCTCACTTCTCGCTTCTTACTGAGTGGTTTTGTCTTGAAAACTTGAGAAGCAAAATGGCATTATGTATTAAGTTTTGTTTTAGGATAAATATAACAGAATTTGGTGTGGTTTTGCTTAAAAGAAGAAAGAAAAATAACTATTTGCCAATGGGGTAAGAAATATAAACTTGTTTTCACTGTCAGTCAACTCTTACCCCACTGGCATTGGAATGCAATGGAAGCCATTTTGCTTCTCGAGTATATTTATTAGATATTTTTACTGGAAAACAAGACACAAATATTTAGGAACAAAATGACTAACTGAGACTGTCAGTCCCTAACATTCTCTAAGATATCCTATTGTGAGAAAAAAAGGCTTTAATCAATGTAAGGGTGAGTAAATGATGATTCAAGATCATGAGAAACATAAACGGAGGCAAGTATGTCCAAACTTTTGGTAAATGGTCTGCATTTATATAGCGCTTTTCAATGTGTCCCAATCACCCATTCACACACACGCTCATACACCAATGGCGGCAGAGCTGCATGTAAGGTGCTAGCCTGCCATTGGGAGCAACTTGGGGTTCAGTGTCTTGCCCAAGGACACTTCGGCATGTGGAGTCATGTGGGCCGGTAATCAAACCACCAACCCTGTGATTAGCGGCCGACCCGCTCTACCACCTGTGCCACAGCCACTCCAGCGGAGCTTCAGCTAAACTTTTGACTAAACTTTTGACTGCTAGTGTAAATCGTGACGTAACTTGATGTGAATTCCTCTCTATCTCTCATCTTTCAGGTCATATGAATCTCGAGGCAGAAACAAGAGAACAGAACACAATGGGACAAAAGCCTCGCTCAATTAAACCCTCCATTTCTGACCTTCTATCTCTGATCTTGCGTCTCCTCTTCTATCGACCTGTGTGGACGGAGCAGAACCAGAAGAGGAAGAACATTCGTTACCTGTTCGTGAGGTTCAGCGCCTGGCATTTTGCCGGCAGCGACTTCCTCTGGGCTGGACTAGTGATGCAGCTGTGCAAGGCTTTTCAGAAGAGCTTCGGTAAGCTCCAGCTGGGCCTTTTCCGGATTGCACAACACAACGAAGAGAAGGATGCAGAAAAGAAGACGATTGAGGACTCTTTTAAGGATTGGAGGTCCAAGAAGGTGTGCTGCATCCCAGTTTGGGCTCTAATAATAATTGGATTCATTGGAACACTTCTTATTTTGGTCCCTCTTATTATATTTGGATTCCCTAAACTGAAGGACATAGCTGAAGGAGAGCATGTGGATGAGGAGTCACAAGGCAACGGTGTGCTAGAAGGTTTTGCCATTGCTATCCTTGGTGTCCCTGCAGCAGGAGCATTAAGATTTGCATTCTTGCTGTTGAAGAACCTCATCTTCAACCAGGACCTTAAAGTCAGACAAAGGCTGGACAACCAGAAGGTAAGTCAGCAGCTGGGACTCATGCATGAAGTTCGGAAGGAGATGAGACTGCTTTGCTGCTTTATTTACTTTATGGAGATCTTTGAGAGGAGGAAGATCAGGGTGGTGTTGGAGATAACCAACTTGGACCGCTGTACACCAAAGAAAATCGCCGGTGTCTTGGATGCCATTAACATACTGCTATCTGATGAAGAGTGTCCCTTTATTTCTCTGCTTGCTGTGGATCCAGAAGTGCTTGTTAGACAGTTGGACCAGGCAGAGGACTGTTTAAGCAAAGGAGACTCTTATGACTTTCTAGACCGTATCATCACATTGCCCTTTACCGTTCCTCCCCTGTCTGACGCATCCAAGTGCAGGGTCTTCGAGAACATTGTCCTAGGTCAGTCTGAAATCCCTAAAGAATTCCATCTTGAGGACATTGGAGCATCAGCATTAGGCCCGCCCAGGACATCGCTCACTGTAGAAGATGAGTATTCTGTAAAGTACAGTCAGGCTGAAGAAGAACAATCCACACCTTTGATTGCAAAAACAGGGAAAAACTACAGTTTCAGAACAGTCAAACTCAGTCAAAAAGAAGTGGATACGTTAATTGAGTCTGCATTTTACTGCATCCACTCAGGAGACAAAAGCAACCTACAGAAATACTTATCTGGAGAGACCATGTCCATGAGACGAGTGATTAACTCCATTCGAGTAACTATTATTCTCATGGAAACTCTGAAAGTGGAACCTCCACTTCCTGAGAAGATCGCTGCCTGGGTGGTTTTGGTGGACCGCTGGCCTTGCAGACTAAGCTGGATCCTTCAATGTGTGGAGGATGACCAACAGGGAGCCGAGATAGATGAACACGATGGAACCTTCTGTGCTGCTGATCATAGCAAAACACTGTGGGATGTGTTCACACGCAATAGCCTCGAGCTCTGCATGTTCGGAAACGAGGTGGAGAACTTTTTGGAAAGAGATGGGGACCCTGAGCTTTTTGAAACGTTCCTTAGGAAAGACTTCAAGTTCACTGTAGGGGAGTTGGAACAATTTAAGCTCTGTACGGTGAACTTAAACTACTCCATCCAGAATGAGCTGGCTAGGATCCGTGGGAGCCGCAGATTAAAAAGAGCAAAGAGAAATGCTTTCGACTCCCTCTCAGCACGAACTGTAATGAACATGAAAACAGAAGACATTTGTCAAGAGGTTTGTCTTCTTTCTGAATTGCTATTAGAGAAAAATTTAATATAGTTGTAGTTTAGATGTATATTGCAATAAAAATAATTGTGGTCTGCAAATGAACAGAATGAATCTATCTATCGATCGATCGGTCTGTCTGTCTATCTATCTATCTGTCTGTCTGTCTGTCTATCTATCTATCTATCATCATCTATCTATCTGTCTTTCTATCCGTCCGTCTGTCTAGCTGTATAGCTGTCTATCTATCTATCTGTCTATCTATCATCATCTATCTATCTGTCTGTCTGTCTGTCTATCTGTCTGTCTATCTATCTATCTATCTATCTATCTATCTATCTATCTATCTATCTATCTATCTATCTGTCTGTCTGTCTGTCTGTCTGTCTGTCTGTCTGTCTATCTATCATCATCTGTCTGTCTATCTATCTATCTATCTATCTATCTGTCTGTCTGTCTGTCTATCTATCATCTA
This sequence comes from Xyrauchen texanus, assembly GCF_025860055.1. NCBI lineage: Eukaryota > Metazoa > Chordata > Actinopteri > Cypriniformes > Catostomidae > Xyrauchen > Xyrauchen texanus. Next base: position 1,235,733 of record NC_068307.1, on the reverse strand, counting down.
TCTATCTATCTATCTATCTATCTGTCTGTCTGTCTGTCTGTCTGTCTGTCTATCATCATCTATCTGTCTGTCTATCTATCTATCATCATCTATCTGTCTGTCTGTCTGTCTGTCTATCTATCTATCTATCTATCTGTCTGTCTGTCTGTCTGTCTGTCTATCATCATCTATCTGTCTGTCTGTCTGTCTATCTATCTATCATCATCTATCTATCTGTCTGTCTGTCTGTCTGTCTGTCTGTCTATCTATCATCATCTATCTGTCTGTCTGTCTGTCTATCTATCATCATCTATCTGTCTGTCTGTCTGTCTGTCTGTCTATCATCATCTATCTATCTATCTATCTATCTATTCAATTCAATTCAATTCAATGGGGCTTTATTGGCATGAATGTAAACAATACAATATTACCAAAGCAGAACTACATCTTAATCTATACATTTAGTTTAACAAATTTAACACATATAAAAATAAATAATAAAAATAAATATAAAACAGGATCAGAACTGCTGAAGACCACAGTGTTTAAATAACTGAAGAGAACTGACATATACTTACACATAAATGAATATACACACATAAACTGAGGGTCACTGTGGTGAACATTGGGGTGACACACGGGGGTAAAACACATAACACAGATTCACCCGCTGTCTCTCAGACTGTGACACGTTAAAACATATCTTGCAGCCAGTGCTGCTGTGTGTCCCTCTCCAAGTATTATGTTCATTTGTTCTTGTTCTGTCATTGTTATAAATTTGTCTATGCTGTGTGTTAATTTATCCATATAAATGTCCCTTGTATTTTTAAATTTTGGGCAGTGAAGGAGAAAGTGCACCTCTGTCTCAACCTCACCTGTCGTATAGTGAGCACACACCCTTTCTTCTCTGGGTAACCATGTTTTTCTGTGTCTGCCTCTCTTGATGGCGAGACTGTGCTCACTGAGCCTGTACTTGCTCAGGATCTGCCTCTCTCTCTCACTGTCTGTCTCTCTCTCTCACTGTCTGTCTCTCTCGATGGCGAGACTGTGCTCACTGAGCCTGTACTTGCTCAGGATCTGCCTCTCTCTCTCACTGTCTGTCTCTCTCTCTCACTGTCTGTCTCTCTCGATGGCGAGACTGTGCTCACTCAGCCTGTAATTGCTCAGGATCTGTCTCTGCTTTGTATCTCTGACAGTCAGGAGATACTCTTCCAATTCATACTTAGATTTTAGAGTCCGATAGAATTGTAATTTGCTTTGTGTTTTAGTTTCTTGATCCCAATGTTCCAGATAGGTGATTTGAGATTGTTTGATGATCTGATTTATTCTGATGTTTGGTTGTTAAGCAGTGCTGGTCTGAGGATGGTTACTGTTAGTACTGTTAACCGGGTTAGTGAGTCTCAGAACCAGCTGACTGACGGGACTGTTTTCAGGGTTCAGTTCTTGGGTTTGTAGCGCTTTATAATGAAGCGACTCTGTGGGACTTGATTTTAAATGCATCCAAAAATTTAGAGATCTTTTTGTATGTTAATGATCAATGGGAATCGTCCTAATTCTGCCCTGCATGCATTATTGGGTGTTTTCCTTTGTAATTTCAACATTAATTTGCAGAATTCTGTGTGTAGGGCTTCTGTTGGATGTCTGTCCCATCTAGTGTAGCTCTGATCACTGAGTGGACCCCATACCTCACTTCCATACAGCTATGGGCTGTACGACACTATCAAAGATCTTACACCAGATTGGAATTGGTAATTCAGTATTATAGAACTTTTTCTTAATAGCGTATAGAGCTCTTCTAGCTTTAGCTTTAAGTGCATTCACCGCCTTACTGAAACTCCCTGATGCAGTGATAATCAGCCCAAGGTAAGTGTACTGCATAGTGTGCTCTAGTGCGGTGCTGCCTAGAGAGAACTGGTGTCTGTGTTCCTGACATCTGGGCTTTTTCTGAAAGACCATAATGTTTGTCTTCTTCAGGTTTACTGCCAGGGCCCAGTTCTGGCAGTAGTTCTCCAGTAGGTCCAGATGTTGCTGTAGTCCCTGTGGGGTGGGTGACAGCAGCACCAGATCATCTGCATAGAGCAAAAACTTGATGTCTCTGTCTTGCAGAGTGAGTCCAGGGGCTGTAGACTGCTCCAACTGCACCGCTAGTTCATGAATGTAAATGTTTAAGAGTGTTGGACTCAGACTACAGCCCTGCCGCACTCCTCTCTTCTGGGTGAAGAACTCTGTTTGTTTGTTGCCAATTCGTATTGCACATTTGTTGTCCGAATACATCGATTTAATGATGTCGTAAACTTTACCCCCTACACCACTTTGTAATAATTTGTAATATAGTCCGTCATGCCAAATAGAATCAAATGCTTTTTTGAAATCAACAAAGCATGCAAATATTTTCCCTTGTTTGGTCTGGTGTACGTGTTTATGGATTAGGGTGTGTAGGGTGTAAATGTGGTCTGTAGTTCTATATTTTGGAAGGAATCCAATCGGACTCTTGCTCAGGACATTGTGTTCGTTAAGGAAGTCTACAATTCTATTATTTAAAATACTGCTAAATAACTTCCCCAGATTACTGCTCACACAAATGCCTCTGACATTATTCGAGTCCAGTTTGTCCCCACTCTTGTGAATTGGGGTAATAAGTCCTTGGCTCCAGATGTCAGGGAAACAGCCCGAACTAAGTACAAGGTTGAATAATTTGAGCACGGCCGTCTGCAGGTCAGGTGTGCTGTGTTTCAGCATTTCACCGAAGATGTTGTCAGCACCACAAGATTTTTTGCATTTTTGTTTTTTCAGTTTTTGGATGAATTCATCATGTGTGATTGGAAAGTCCAGTGGATTCTGGTTATTTTTTATTGTGTTTTCATATATCTGTAGTCTTTGTTTGACCTGATTATAATTCTCATTTAGTTGTTTTGGTGGGATTTCTTTATATAAGTTTTCAAAATGTTTTTTCCCGATTTCTCCATTTTGGATTGGCAAATCTTGTTGTTTTGTTGTGCTCAAATTATTCCACAAATCCCAGAACTGATTTTGATTTATTGATTGTTCAATTTCATGTAAGCTTTTGGTGAGATGGTGATGCTTTTTTACTCGAATCGTTTGTTTGTATTGTTGTAATTTGGAACAGTAGTCAATTCTTATGTCTGTATTGTTTGGTTCATTATGTTTCTGATTTGATATCTATCTATCTGTCTTTCTATCTGTCCGTCTGTCTAGCTGTATAGCTGTCTATCTATCTATCTGTCTATATATCATCATCTATCTATCTATCTATCTGTCTATATATCATCATCTATCTATCTATCTATCTATCTATCTATCTATCTATCTATCTATCTATCTATCTATCTATCTATCTATCTATCTATCTATCTATCTGTCTATATATCTATCTATCTATCTATCTATCTATCTATCTATCTATCTATCTATCTATCTATCTATCTGTCTATCTGTCTATCTATCTATCTATCTATCTACTTATAAACTTACTTATTTGTCTGTCTGATCATCCATCCATCCTTCTGTCTGTATACTTATCAACTTTCCCATTTATCTGTCCGTCTGTCTAGCTGTATAGCTGTCTATCTATCATCATCTATATATCTATCTATCTGTCTATCTATCTGTCCATCCATCCATCCATCCATCCATCCATCCATCCATCTATCTATCTATCTATCTATCTATCTATCTATCTATCTATCTATCTATCTATCTATCTATCTATCTATCTATCTATCTATCTATCTACTTATAAACTTACTTATTTGTCTGCCTGATCATCCATCCATCCTTCTGTCTGTATACTTATCAACTTTCCCATTTATCTGTCCGTCTGTCTAGCTGTATAGCTGTCTATCTATCATCATCTATATATCTATCTATCTGTCTATCTATCTGTCCATCCATCCATCCATCCATCCATCCATCCATCCATCCATCTATCTATCTATCTATCTATCTATCTATCTATCTATCTATCTATCTATCTATCTATCTATCTATCTATCTATCTATCTATCTATCTATCTATCTATCTATCTGTCTATCTATCTATCTATCTATCTACTTATAAACTTACTTATTTGTCTGTCTGATCATCCATCCATCCTTCTGTCTGTGTACTTATCAACTTTCCCATTTATCTGTCTGTCTGCAAAAAAATTATATATATATATTTGTATAGCTTTCAAGAGAAATATAGAATAAAGCCTTTTTTCAGAGAAATCTAACAAAATGTCTAGATAGACAGAATAGACAGGATGAATGGACAGACAGACAGACAGATAGATAGATAGATAGATAGATAGATAGATAGATAGATAGATAGATATAGTAAATATGTGTGTGTGTGTGTGTGTGTGTGTGTGTGTGTGTGTGTGTGTGTGTGTGTGTGTGTGTGTGTGTGTGTTTGTGTTACATGTTTGTTTTTATGACAGTACAGTTCCTTAGTTTTATTTACTTGACAAGCCAGTTTTTACCTGCTTTTGGTGTTTGACAAGTATTCATTCTGGAGCTTGCATGTGCATTTTTACATGTTATATTTGACATATAAATATGCATTTTGTTTCTTCCCTTTCAGCTATCACGACAAAGATTCCCAGAGAAATATATACAAACAGTAAGGGAAAATTTCCTCGACGGTCGGACAATCCTCTTTAGTGACCCCAAAGACCTCAGACAGGTCCTGCAAATGACTCTGGGTGAATGGATGACTTTTAAAATTCATTTCCTGGGGGTCATGCCTCATAGTCAACCAAATGTGGCAGAATCTCATCTGAAAGCCACACACCCTGGAGTGCTCGTATGCCCGTCTGACCATGGCCAGTAAGCAGTATAACTGACCTTGAGATTTGCATCGGTGCATTTTTCTCCAGGCAATATAATGTGCATGTCATCAATGGACTACAAATGTGTCAGGAAACAATGCTGCATCAATTCAAAAATATAATTCTCTTTTGGGAAGGCATGCACTATGTACACAAGCCAATCAGACTACTCAGGGAATAATGAAGAGCTTTGATATACAGAAGACACATTTCTAAATATGTCTTATTTATATCTGTTAACAATGCATTTTTTACTCTGTTAATTAATAAAAAGATTTGAAATAAAACTTTACTGAATGATTCTCATCTCTGCATGAGTAAAAGAACATTACATTAAAAATGTGCTCAATTAATTCATATATTTATGTATTTTTTCCATCCATTGACTAATTCTTGTCTTTATGGTGGAAGCATGTCAATAATACATCTATAGCAGTGTCGGGGAAACAAACATGTCCATTTCAAGAGTTTTACATCCATTGACACCTTTGCTTCAAGACAATCATCCTCCATGAAAAAATATTTTGGCTAGTCATCACTTATCACTCATCCAGGTGATAACATCATTCATCAGGTTAATACTGTCAGACCACCAATCAGATGTGTGGAAGAAATATAACACTAGATTTTGCCATTCTTTATAATGCCAAAGGTTTAATCCCATCACGAAAACCTCCTTGTCATTCCGTTCTCACCAATCTTCGATTTATTGTGCGTCAAACCCCGATATGCTTCATTATACGGCATTAGTTACATTAAACTATGATGTTGATATTTAGATCTCCTAACCCAAACCCATTCCTAAACCTATAACCACTTATTTACATTATAAAATAAGTAACAGGCAGGTAAATGTAGTCAAATATTTTATATACATTACACTATAAAATAGTGCCTAAAGCTAACCAATAATATAACAACAATATAACCAAACCACAACATAAATGATACAAGTACAGTCACAATCATTCCAAAAAAGCTAAATAAAAATATTCCAAACGCATTATGCCGCATTCAATATCCATATCAGTATCCACACACAAGCTCCAGAGAGAAAATAAAGGTTTTCATATCATTATCAAGGCCTTTTGCAGCGCAAGCGCCGATCTGAACGGTGTCTAACATGCTGTCTTTCTGAGCAAAAGCTGGTGTAAGCATGACAGGACAGAGTCGTGCCCTGTGTCAGCGCAGACCGCCAAGCTGCCCGGTCTTCTGCAAGGTGATGCCATCGATCAGGGTTGATCTTAAAGACATTCATGTCTCAGCTGACAACATCCTTAAAGCGGAGCTTGGGTCGACCACGAGGCGGTGTCCCACAGCTAACTCCCCATGGAAGATGGACTTTGGGAGGCGTTCATCTGGCATACGACGTACATGGCCAATCCATCTGAGACGCCTCCTCCGGAGCGTGGTGTACATGTCACTGCTGTTAGTGAGCTTCAGCACGGTGGTATTTGGGACCCGATCCTGCCATGACAGGCTAAGGATCTGTCGTAGGCAACGGAAGTGAAAAGCATTGAGCTTGTGCTCCTGCCGCCGGTATGTAGGCCACGTTTCGCTTCCATATAGCAGAACAGAGAGCACACAGGACTCATATACGCGCACCTTTACTTTGAGAGAAAGGTGGCTGTTGTTCCAGACACGAGACTGAAGCCGCCCCAAAGGTTGTTGAGGCACGACCGATCCTGGTATTCAATTCAGCATCAAGGCTGTTGTTTGCTGTCAAGGTTGAGCCGAGGTAGATTAATTTCTCGACAACCGACAGCACTGTGCCACTGATGGTGACGTGAGGGGAAGCAGAAACATTCTGAACCATCACTACTGTCTTCATCGGGCTTATGATAAGTCCAAACTGTGCAGGCAGCAGCAAAAGAATGGCACATCTCCTGAATTTCTTGTTCAGTATGAGCCATGAAGGCAACGTCGTCTGCATAAAGCAACTCACGCACAAGTACGCACTTCACCCTGGTTCTGGCCCTTAGACGAGCCAAGCTGAAGAAATTGCCGTCATACCTGGTGTGCATCAGAACCCCAACCGGATCAGGAAATGCCCGTCGCAGCACAGCCGAGAAATAGATGCCAAACAAGGTGGGAGCGAGGACACACCCCTGCTTTACTCCGCAGCAGACATCAAACTCATTTGAAGAAGAGTATTCAAAGGATTTAAGATTGTCCATTGGCCTTGATTTAAAGATATCGGCACAACCAAATCATTGGTTCAAGCACACGTGTTGCATTGCATGTAACTCTCAGACATTGGCATGAAATTGTCTGGCGGCTCCAGAGTTTCCTGTTCCATTGTAAAACTTTGGCACTGCTCACAATCTATACTTTGACACTTTAGCTTTTCGTTCTCTAAAACTTTAATATAGGACTGAATGACAGCGTGCAGATGTTTTTTTAATCGTGCTGCCTGTCACTGAGTTTTACTTCTGCTTTGTGGGAATGAGGCTTCTGAGAAAGCAGAGAAAATATCTCCCATGCAGCTCAACTGAGACCTCCCACAGATAGATGGTAACATTAAAAGTTTGAATTTAAGTTATTCTAATAGTCAAATACGTTCCACTGAGCATGCAACAAGGGAATAACACCAAAGAAAATTTCCCAATCTAGCATGCATTTGATGCGTCTATTTGTGGATAACATGATTGATGATACTTCCAAACGGCCTCATCTAATGAGATGACGTGATGCAACTGAACTGTAGCCTGCTTCGTGCATGTTTGCCTTTGTTGAATGTTCTTGTCCTGAGGAACAGTGAAGGCAAACCAATCGAAAAAGAGAGGTCAGTCAGCATGTGCCGGCCTGAAATATGACTCTGAAATGGTGCACATTAAAGTGGGGGTTCATATGAAATCAATATCATGCAGACAATGTAAGGGAATTTAATGGGCCAGGAAAGGGGGATATATTTTTACCCCTCTCATTCGGAATCAATGCAGGAATACGTCCCTTGTGCAAGCAGAGGAAATAGCTTCATGGAGCATTGCAATGTGATTTGGAAATAAAGCTGTATTGATGGATTCTTTACATGGAAAATGAAAACAACAACTTCTGCTGATAGTGCACTGGATAATAATGCACTTTACAATACAATAATGAATCATGCAGCATTTCTTTTTAAGCTGTTGTCCTGTTCAACAGTAGGAGTAGTGTCTGTACCAAGTCAAGGTTTGGCAGGGTTAGCATGGCACAGTTAAGCTAGATGCCATAATTACATAAAGCATCTTTCTCCATTGACGGCCTTTCAAAAGTACGAATGGTGCCAAAGACAAAAACATCCAGTGAGGTGCAGTTCTGTGGACGGAAACGTCTTGTTGATGCGAGAGGTCAATAGAGAATGGTCAGACTGGTTTGAACTGATAATGTCTACAGTAACTCAGTGTGGCAGGGCGGAGGGCGGGGCTGGGTCATGATCCTACACACCCGGTCCCGTATTAGGCTAATTTTGCCTCCGTGAGGGTTAAAGGCTGACTGCAGAGGATCGTGCGGGAGAGAGAGAGGATCCAGAGAGCTCCACAGACGGAGTGTGTTATTGTTTTGTGTATATGTACGTTTCTACGGCGGTGACCGTCTTATGTTCAGCTCAAAAATTAAACAGCTGATTTCAAACCTGCTTTGCTGTCTCCTGACTCCTCCATTGCTCAACGAACCTGTTCACAGTGGTGCCAGAACCTGGGTTTGGAGGAGAGTGCCGCTATGGAGTCTTCACCGCTGGCCGAAGTTATCAACGCCCTCACCAACATCCAGAAGACACAAACACACACATGACGGACATGTCCGTAAACTAACTCTCTCTCCCACATGATCCTCTGCAGTCAGCCTTTAACCCTCACGGAGGCATAATTAGCCTAAGACGGGACCGGGTGTGTAGGATCACGACCCGGCCCCACCCTCCGCCCTGCCACACTCAGATAACCACTCTGTATAACTGTGCTGAAGAATATCATCTATGAATGCCGTTTTGAGATGCGGGTTGGCACGGTTGTGGTGGCACGAAGGAGACCTACACAATATTAGACAGGTACTTTTAAGGTTGTGGCTGATCGGAGTAAACATTGAAATGTGAGGCTTAACATTTCATAAAAGTATATGAATTACTATTAAATCGTCATTTTTGTTTAAGCACATGGTTTATGGTGATATGTTGTCATGGCAATGAAGTTGAACCGTTGAATAAGTGAATAAGTCGAAACCATCATACCTTTGAGTTTGAGTGTTGCCCGTGTTCAGGGACGTGTCATCCATATTAGCAAGGATGAAAAGAAAAATGACACTATGAAATATTTAAATATAATTGTTAATATAAACTTCTGTTTCATTCAAATTCATCATCTTTCATCTCAGTTGAGCCGCACAGCTATCCATGTATTCGCTTTGGCGCCATCCCCAGGTATAAGCTCTTTATGTTATGCTGTCTCTGATTCAAGGCATTGTTTACTGCCCTTTCATTCAACATTATACGTTCATTCCAACTGAATCACGCCCGCTACTACAAATGGCAAAGGTAATGCCCAATTCCCAATGGGCTCTAAGTCCTCGTGGTGGTGTAGTGTCTCATGCCAATCTGGGTGGCGGAGGACGAATCTCAGTTGCCTCCGCATCAGAGACCTTCGATCCACGCATCTTATCATGTGACTCCTTGAGTGCGTTGCCGCAGAGACATAGCGTGAGTGCCGGCTTCCGCTATTCTCCGTGGCATTCTCAACGCGCTCTAAGACCTCGTGGTGGCATAGTGACTCAATCCTGGTGGCAGAGGCCGAATCTCAGCTGATTCCGCTTCTGAGACCGTCAACTCACGCATATTATCACGTGACTTGTTAAGCGCGTTACCGTGGAGATGTAACGCGTGTGGAGGCTTCACGCTATTTTTCTCGGCATCCACGCACAACTCACCACACGCCCCACTGAGAGCAGGAACCACATTATAGTGACCACGAGGAGGTTACCCCATGTGACTCTACCCTCCCTAGCAACCGGGACAATTTGGTTGCTTAGGAGACCTGGCTGGAGTCACTCAACACGCTCTGGATTCAAACTCGCGACTCATAGTGAGCGTCAGTACTTGCTGAGCTACTCGGGCCACAAGTAAGCAAGCTTACCAAAATGAGTAAGCCAATCAGAAGCTCCTTCCTTCAGTCTCGCTATCTGATAGGCTAGATTTTAGTTTTGTGTCAAAATGTTCATCTTCACGTAACTAATGCGTTATTAAGCACTACAATGGATATCGACAGCCTACAAGGATTTGGCAGAGTTCATTTCAATTGAAAATCTAGAAAGTGAGGCTATCGAAACTTCAGCAAGCGTGCAATGTTTACATTATTAAGTGACCGTGATGTTCGGTCGCTAAGAGAGACGCACGGATTTTGTGTTCAAGTAAAGTTGAGTTCATATATATATATATATACAAACATCAGTGTTATTGATACTAGTTCATAGATACTGGGCCATTTTTTCTGGTTAATCTGAGGCTATGAAGTGACGATCTGGCAATCATGTCCTTCTTGTGTTGTCTGTTTTATTGTTCTAATGTTTAGGCGCAGTGTCTGTTTATATTATAACATAAATACAACATTTCCCTGACAGTAAAATGCCATCTCGCACTTGCAAGAGTAGTGAGTTACGAAAGTAAGATTCGAGCACATAAAAGAACAGCTTGATTAAAAAAGAAGGCTTGTTTTGATTTCATTATTCAATCTTTATGGCCTCTCACATGGTGACAGACCCCATTTAGTTGTAGCGGTATAGTTTAAAGCTATACAGAGATGGAGTGCTTTAGTGAAAAGCGTTGGGCTTCCCCCATGTCATCTGATTTGATGGGGATTCTGGATTCTGTATACACTCTTGGTGAAAAGCCTATAAATAAACGTAATTGCTTTTGAAGGCAGATGTCGAAAAACACACTGATAGAAAAAAGGGAGACAGGCCAGCTTTGCTCGGGCTCTGATTACATCATGTCTCCTGTGGTGAAGGCTATAAGCTAAGAGTAAAACTAATGAGGAAGTATTTCCTTGGCATTTGAAATTTCTCTCCGAAGGCCAAGGTCGACAAACGCAGAGGCAGAGCTAACGGAGACATCGCTCTCAGAGCAAACCAAGCTAAACCAGGAGATGAACATTAGACTGGCTGAGCAGAGAAAGCCATTCAATATAATCACAGCGGTAGCTCATATGAGGTTTTTAAAGTCTAAATGGATTTTGCAATGCAGGAAATCCCAACATGAAACATACCATAAAGTTCACTGACCGTAGATGAATGGCCTAATTCGCAATAGTGTGAAATTACAGATTAAATTTCTCTCTATCTGAGATGTAATTAAACATTCACAGCTGTATTGACTTTACTGATGGATATTCGCAGTTAATAAGCCACTTGTGGCTGACACAAATTCAATAGGGGTAATATCCACATTCTGGAAGAGCTGCTGTTAAAATAATCTGTCATTCTCCCACAAACACTGTTGTTCACAAAACGGATTAATCAGTAAGACACATTGAAAGTACAATAGTAAAGTAACTGTTCACCCAAAACTTGATATAGTGTCAGTATTTACTCACCTTCACGAAGTGTCAAACCGCATGTGCTACCTTTTTCTCCATGGAACACAAAACTACAGAGCCCCTTAGAGGACAGGTCAGGACTATTTTTTCCAAAATAGTTTAGCATGCCCTCACAATAGTTTAGCATTATCTCACAATAGATTAGCATTCCCTCACAATAGATTAGCATTATCTCACAATAGATTAGCATTCCCTCACAATAGTTTAGCATTATCTCACAATAGATTAGCATGCCCTCACAATAGTTTAGCATTATCTCACAATAGTTTAGCATACCCTCACAATAGTTTAGCATGTCCTCACAATAGATTAGCATGCCCTCACAATAGTTTAGCATTATCTCACAATAGTTTAGCATACCCTCACAATAGTTTAGCATGTCCTCACAATAGATTAGCATTATCTCACAATAGATTAGCATGCCCTCACAATAGATTAGCATTATCTCACAATAGATTAGCATGCCCTCACAATAGTTTAGCATTATCTCACAATAGATTAGCATGCCCTCACAATAGTTTAGCATTATCTCACAATAGTTTAGCATACCCTCACAATAGTTTAGCATGCCCTCACAATAGTTTAGCATTATCTCACAATAGTTTAGCATACCCTCACAATAGTTTAGCATGCCCTCACAATAGTTTAGCATTATCTCACAATAGTTTAGCATACCCTCACAATAGTTTAGCATGCCCTCACAATAGTTTAGCATGCCCTCACAATAGTTTAGCATTATCTCACAATAGTTTAGCATGCCCTCACAATAGTTTAGCATGCCCTCACAATAGTTTAGCATTATCTCACAATAGTTTAGCATACCCTCACAATAGTTTAGCATGCCCTCACAATAGTTTAGCATTATCTCACAATAGTTTAGCATACCCTCACAATAGTTTAGCATGCCCTCACAATAGTTTAGCATGCCCTCACAATAGTTTAGCATTATCTCACAATAGTTTAGCATGCCCTCACAATAGTTTAGCATGCCCTCACAATAGTTTAGCATGCCCTCACAATAGATTAGCATGCCCTCACAATAGTTTAGCATTATCTCACAATAGTTTAGCATTCCCTCACAATAGTTTAGCATGCCCTCACAATAGTTTAGCATTATCTCACAATAGTTTAGCATGCCCTCACAATAGTTTAGCATGCCCTCACAATAGTTTAGTATTCCCTCACAATAGTTTAGCATACCCTCACAATAGTTTAGCATGCCCTCACAATAGATTAGCATGCCCTCACAATAGTTTAGCATTATCTCACAATAGTTTAGCATTCCCTCACAATAGTTTAGCATGCCCTCACAATAGTTTAGCATTATCTCACAATAGTTTAGCATGCCCTCACAATAGTTTAGCATTATCTCACAATAGTTTAGCATGCCCTCACAATAGTTTAGTATTCCCTCACAATAGTTTAGCATGCCCTCACAATAGTTTAGCATACCCTCACAATAGTTTAGCATGCCCTCACAATAGTTTAGCATTATCTCACAATAGTTTAGCATACCCTCACAATAGTTTAGCATGCCCTCACAATAGTTTAGCATTATCTCACAATAGTTTAGCATACCCTCACAATAGTTTAGCATGCCCTCACAATAGTTTAGCATGCCCTCACAATAGTTTAGCATTATCTCACAATAGTTTAGCATACCCTCACAATAGTTTAGCATGCCCTCACAATAGTTTAGCATTATCTCACAATAGTTTAGCATACCCTCACAATAGTTTAGCATGCCCTCACAATAGTTTAGCATGCCCTCACAATAGTTTAGCATTATCTCACAATAGTTTAGCATGCCCTCACAATAGTTTAGCATGCCCTCACAATAGTTTAGCATGCCCTCACAATAGATTAGCATGCCCTCACAATAGTTTAGCATTATCTCACAATAGTTTAGCATTCCCTCACAATAGTTTAGCATGCCCTCACAATAGTTTAGCATTATCTCACAATAGTTTAGCATGCCCTCACAATAGTTTAGCATGCCCTCACAATAGTTTAGTATTCCCTCACAATAGTTTAGCATACCCTCACAATAGTTTAGCATGCCCTCACAATAGATTAGCATGCCCTCACAATAGTTTAGCATTATCTCACAATAGTTTAGCATTCCCTCACAATAGTTTAGCATGCCCTCACAATAGTTTAGCATTATCTCACAATAGTTTAGCATGCCCTCACAATAGTTTAGCATTATCTCACAATAGTTTAGCATGCCCTCACAATAGTTTAGTATTCCCTCACAATAGTTTAGCATACCCTCACAATAGTTTAGCATGCCCTCACAATAGATTAGCATGCCCTCACAATAGTTTAGCATTATCTCACAATAGTTTAGCATTCCCTCACAATAGTTTAGCATGCCCTCACAATAGTTTAGCATTATCTCACAATAGTTTAGCATGCCCTCACAATAGTTTAGCATTATCTCACAATAGTTTAGCATGCCCTCACAATAGTTTAGCATTCCCTCACAATAGTTTAGCATGCCCTCACAATAGTTTAGCATTATCTCACAATAGTTTAGCATGCCCTCACAATAGTTTAGCATTATCTCACAATAGTTTAGCATACCCTCACAATAGTTTAGCATTATCTCACAATAGATTAGCATGCCCTCACAATAGATTAGCATTCTCTGACAATAGCTTAGCATTCCCTCACAATAGTTTAGCATTCCCTCACAATAGTTTAGCATTCCCTCCCAATAGCATTCCCTCACAATAGTTTAGCATGCCCTCACAATAGTTTAGCATTATCTCACAATAGATTAGCATGCCCTCACAATAGATTAGCATTCTCTGACAATAGCTTAGCATTCCCTCACAATAGTTTAGCATTCCCTCACAATAGTTTAGTATTCCCTCACAATAGTTTAGTATTCCCTCACAATAGTTTAGCATTCCCTCACAATAGTTTAGTATTCCCTCACAATAGTTTAGCATTCCCTCACAATAGTTTTGCATTCTCTGGCAATAGTTTTGCATTATCTCACAATAGTTTTGCATTATCTCACAATAGTTTAGTATTCCAGTTTGAATATGTGGAACTGAGAATGATGAAGTGATGTTTGTCACACAGAGCTGTCATATGGCTTCAAAAGAATAAATATAATTAACACGTTTTAACACTTTATTATAAGAAATGTTAATAAAAAAAGAGATACTAATCTAACATAAATAACACTTACCGGATAAAGGTTTAATTGTGTTTTCAGATGAATTCGCACATTGCAGAAGTCTAGAATAATTTATTTGATTAGCTCCCTGTGACATGCACGATAAAGACATAACCGCTGTTGTGCAGTCTAAAATTTGACTATCTTTATGAGAGTAATGGTTGATTATTTAATTAACAGCCTCAGGAAGTGCAACTCTAATGAGGAAACTAAACCAAGCAACAGTCAGTAAATAATACATGTTTAAATATTTATAAAATTAAAGGAATGTGTCTTAAGTTAGTATCCCTCACAAAGTGATAATTGCACCTCCATTGCCTTTAAATGAACTTCAAATATGTTCTAAACTTTTTTTAATTAGGATGACAAGTGTGACAGGGTGCGCCCACAAAATAAAGCTGTGACATCCGTTGTGCACCGTCTGGGAGAAATGTTATTTTAGACATGACATTCAGGAAGAGATTGCTCTTTAAGCTTCACAACAGCCAGCACCCACAGCAAATAAACCAATCAGATACGTGTGACAGATAAGAAATATTCAGAGCAGTTTGTAATTGGAGTGTTGATTGACGTGGAGAAGGAAGACAGGATGAGGGGAGAGAAACCCAAGTATAAGTCTGAAAATAACGATGGTAAAGTGTTTGCTTCCTCTCATGTTAGTTGACACCGTGCATCTGCATCCACAAGGCACACGGAAAGACTGATAGGCGCACGATCCTCTGTTTGGAAATTATAGACTAAAACAAGCCCTGTTTGCCTGAGAGGAAACAATGAAGCCTTGATTGGCACATTGTGTACTGTGAAATTAATGTCAGTACATGCACAGGTGTGAATCTTTTGTTTGTAGAAACTGAGTGTGGGTGTGTTTGTGTGTGTTTAATGGCAGACTGTGTGTGCGAAACAGTCTCCTACACTGAGAACCACAACACAAAGTAATTAGCTTGTGATTAGCATTTCAGAACCATGTGAATTTTGTATCATACATTTGAACAGTGCAGTGTATTTTGTTAATCTCTGCTTTAACCTTGTGCGACCCTGCGTCCACATACGTGGACGGTGTATTTTGGATTCGCTATACGCAATGCATCATTTAAATGAATTTAAACCGACTGAATTCTGTTCACAAGAATCTAGACTGTCATTTAAGGGTTAAACATCTGCTGCACCGAGTCATGTGACACAACAGCGTGCTGTCGATTTCCGTGAAGCGCTCCTATGGATGCAGCACCAACAAAAGTGCCTCTGGTAAGAAATCTCAAAGTTAAACTTGTTATTATCACATTGAGAATCAATGGACATGAACTCCATTGTTCTTTTCAAACCTTGTTCACCAGGAGTAGGCAGAGTCATTGACTTCAAGCATTGCAACCGCACCCACACTGTCTGTTGGAAAATTACTTGTGGCTTGCGAGCCATCGGCTCCCGACCCATGATCTAGTGGATGACAGCCACTCCTTCCCAAGTGGATCGGAGGAACGCCCCCCACATTTTGGTGGACGTAGGGGTCTCCTCTGCCCATGGCAGCAGCTCTCCCGCTCCAGGGATTCGTCAGTGAGCCCCTCCTGGACTTATCTTTGACCCCGCCTCGTTTTAGTGGCCGGTAGAGGTCTCCTCCGCCCCTGGCAGCTGCCCAACTGCTGCAGGCGGTCGTAGTGAACCCCTCCTCCCATTGTGGTCGGCGGTCATTCCTCCGCATTCAGGCGGCCGGGCTCCTCCGTCCTACGGCGGATGGCCGCGGATGCTCCTTTGGGGTGGATGAGAGTGGCGAGGACTCTACTATGGCGCATCCCTCATCCTTACCAGTTTGCAGTACCAGTGAAAAGGGGTAAAAGGGAAAGGAGGAGGGAAGAACCAGCTTAACAATAAATAATCATAAAAAAATAACACACACACACCTTCATCCCTCTCGTGGGCTTGATTAGCATGATTAGGGGCCAGGCGTGCGTCATCACGGCTCCGCCCTCCTCTTTACTACAACATAATGAAGTGAAACGCAAACTTTTATCATTCTAGAACGAAGGTATATCACATTTATATCATTTAATTATATAATCAGCAGTGAACCAAAACATATACAGGCATCAAAATTACATCCCGTTATACCTGAAACATGGTCACTGTATTTTTACGGTAAATTTCTGGGACTCACAGCTGCTGTACCGTAAATTGACGGGTAAATTACCACAGTCAAACACATTATTTTTAATATTTGATTCAAGTTTGATCATTTCACACATTATAATCAACTAAAATGTGTTATTTTCATTGTCAAAAAGTATGCAAAACTGACTTAAACGTATGAATATGACATGATGAAATATTGACTAAATTTAGAGGACTTAAACAAAAACTGCCTAAACAATAACACTGTTCATGCCAATGTTGCTTTAATGGTCTGCAGGATGCTCAAACACTAGTGATGTATGTCTCGAGACCGGTCTTGAGACCACTTTTACGTGGTCTCGGTCTTGTCACGGCCTTGACGGTCTTTGCTCTTGTCTTGGTCTCGGACCTCTCGGTCTTGTCTAGGTCTCGCTGTTTCAGACCGACATAGTGGTCGGGGGATTTAGCAATACAATACTACAATATCCACGACGACACAACGTTCGATAATGCAACAGTATTATTATTTTGCGCCCTTCAAATGCAACCAATCACATGTATTGATTTGTGACTCATCCATCCATATAACATTATGCCTCAGTGAGTGAGTGTAGCGTAGAGCGTAAAGAGCACAGTCAGTCAGTAGCATGTCAGCGAATTCCTTGGTCATAAAATTTGCTTTCGTAGAACACAATGAGTTCTTCTGCACATCGTCAAATAAAAAGAAGCATTCGGCGAAATGTAGATTCTGCAAAGTCTGCTTGACAGAGACAGCCGGGACCACATCAACGTTCACCAGACACCTGGAGCGTAAACACAGGGAAAGGTAAAGCTATCTACCATTTTCAAACTCTTTGAGGTAAAACATTTCCAACCTCCCATGACCAAACAGATCATGTATCTGCTGAATTATTGTTGTTTATCATGTGTTCTTCTCACACGTACGGTGTAAGTTATTTAGGGACATATTTTTGCAAGCCTCTCTAAGAACGTAACTAACGTTAACCTGGTGAAGAGTGTAACTAACGTTACATGCTAAGTAACAAGATTTTGGGTAACTGCACAACTGACAGATGACTTTGAGCGCACCACCAACTGTGTGTGTGTGTGTGTGTGTAACCATAGCGACAAAATGACCAACTTTCGGATCCTGCACTTAAGCCTATAAATTATGAATGACTTTATATGTAATTGGTAAAAACAAATGAAGATTTCTAGAAGAATATTTCAGCTCTGTAGGTCTATACAATGCAAGTGAATGGAGAACAGTCCTTTCAAGCTCCAAAAATCAAATAAAGGCAGCATAAAGGTTTTTTTCCCCTCTGGTCTTGACTTGGTCTCGGTACCCTCTGGTCTTGGTAGTGTCTTGGTCTCGGTTTAGGCGGTCTCGACTACAAGTCTATCAAACACACAGAGTGATGTTTTGAAAGCGTTGTTTTATGCTAAAATAGGAGAAAGTATTTTAACAGAAATGTATACAATTCACACTTTTAATCATCTTAACTCATGAATATTAATTATGCGATGTGACGTTCATCCAGTAATCCTACATAATTTGCTGAGAGGCAG